>NW_025726160.1:0-126633 GCF_021461395.2 Schistocerca americana | reverse complement strand
CTAGATTTTCGAACCCGACGCAAAATGATAGTTAATTGTAACGTTCAGGGCCTCCTAATGCCGATGGAACACTCAAATTGCGTCGAGATTCAATCATCGGCCTCCAGCCGACTGTCTCCAAGGGTCTATTGCTGCCTCGGGCACCTTATGGTCGTTCTCCTGTGAGTCTAGATTTTCGATCCCGACGCAAAAATGATAGTTAATTGTAACGTTCAGGGCTCCTAATGCCGATGGAACACTCAAATGCGTCGAGATTCAATACATCGACCTCCAGCCGACTTGTCTCCAAGGGTCTATTGCTGCCTCGGGCACCTTATGGTGGTTCTCCTGTGAGTCCTAGATTTTCGAATCCGACGCAAAAATGATAGTTAATTGTAACGTTCAGGCCTTGTAATGACGATGGAACACTCAAATTGCGTCGAGATTCATACATCGGCCTCCATCCGACTTGTCTCCAAGGGTCTATTGCTGCCTCGGGCACCTTATGGTCGTTCTCCTGTGAGTTTAGATTATCGAATCCGACGCAAAAATGATCGTTAATTATAACGTTCAGGGCCTCCTAATGCCGATGGAACACTCAAATTGCGTCGAGATTCATACATCGGCCTCCAGCCGACTTGCCTCCAAGGGGTCTATTGCTGCCTCGGGCACCTTATGGTCGTTGTCCTGTGAGTCTAGATTTTCGAATCCGACGCAAAAATGATAGTCAATTGTAACATTCAGGGCCTTCTAATGACGATGGAACACTCAAATTGCGTCGAGATTCAATACATCCGCCTCCAGCCGACTTGTCTCCAAGGGTCTATTGCTGCCTCGGGCACCTTATGGTCGTGTCCTGTGAGTCTAGATTTTCGAATCCGACGCAAAAATGATATTTAATTGTAACATTCATGGCCTTCTAATGACAATGGAACACTCAAATTGCGTCGAGATTCATACATCGCCTCCAGCCTACTGTCTCCAGGGGATATCGCTGCCTCGGGCACCACATGGTTCTTCTCCTGTGAGTATAGATTTTCGAATCCGACGCAAAATGATAGTGAATTGTAACGTTCAGCGCCTCCTAATGACGATAGAAGACTCAAATTGCGTCGCGATCTAATACATCGTCCTCAAGCCGACTTGTCTCCAAGGGTCTATTGCTGCCTCGGGCACCTTATGGTCGTTCTCCTGTGAGTCTAGATTTCGAATCCGACGCAAAAATGATAGTTAATTGTAACGTTCAGGGCCTTGTAATGACGATGGAACACTCAAATTGCGTCGAGATTCAATACATCGGCCTCCATCCGACTTGTCTCCAGGGTCAATTGCTGCCTCGGGCACCTTATGGTCGTCTCCTGTGAGTTTAGATTTTCGAATCCGACGCAAAAATGATAGTTAATTGTACGTTCAGGGCCTCCTAATGCCGATGGAACACTCAAATTGCGTCGAGATTCAATACATCGGCCTCCAGCCGACTTGTCTCCAAGGGTCTATTGCTGCCTCGGGCACCTTATGGTCGTTCTCCTGTGAGTCTAGATTTCGAATCCGACGCAAAAAATGATAGTTAATTGTAACGTTCAGGGCCTCCTAATGACGATAGAAGACTCAAATTGCGTCGCGATCCAATACATCGGCCTCCAGCCGACTTGTCTCCAAGGGTCTATTGCTGCCTCGGGCACCTTATGGTCGTTCTCCGTGGGTCTAGATTATCGAATCCGACGCAAAAATGATAGTTAATTGTAACGTTCAGGGCCGCCTAATGACGATGGACACACTCAAATTGCGTCGAGATTCAATACATCGGCCTCCAGCCGACTTGTCTCCAAGGGTCTATTGCTGCCTCGGGCACCTTATGGTCGTTGTCCTGTCAGTCTAGATTTTCGAACCGCACGCAAAAATGATAGTTAATTGTAACGTTCAGGGCTCCTAATGCCGATGGAACACTCAAATTGCGTCGAGATTCAATACATCGGCCTCCAGCCGACTTGTCTCCAAGGGTCTATTGCTGCCTCGGGCACCATATGGTCGTTCTCCTGTGAGTCTAGATTTTCGATCCCGACAAAAATGATAGTTAATTGTAACGTTCAGGGCCTCCTAATGCCGATGGAACACTCAAATTGCGTCGAGATTCAATACATCGACCTCCAGCCGACTTGTCTCCAAGGGTCTATTGCTGCCTCGGCACCTTATGGTGGTTCTCCTGTGAGTCTAGATTTTCGAATCCGACGCAAAAATGATAGTTAATTGTAACGTTCAGGGCCTTGTAATGACGATGGAACACTCAAATTGCGTCGAGATTCATACATCGGCCGCCATCCGACTTGTCTCCAAGGGTCTATTGCTCGGGCACCTTATGGTCCGTTCTCCTGTGAGTTTAGATATCGAATCCGACGCAAAATGATCGTTAATTATAACGTTCAGGGCCTCCTAATGCCGATGGAACACTCAAATTGCGTCGAGATTCAATACATCGGCCTCCAGCCGACTTGTCTCCAAGGGTCTATTGCTGCCTCGGGCACCTTATGGTCGTTGTCCTGTGAGTCTAGATTTTCGAATCCGACGCAAAATGATAGTCAATTGTAACATTCAGGGCCTTCTAATGACGATAGAAGACTCAAATTGCGTCGAGATTCAATACATCGGCCTCCAGCCTACTTGTCTCCAAGGGGATATCGCAGCCTCGGGCACCACATGGTCCTTCTCCTGTTGAGTATAGATTTTCGAATCCGACGCAAAATTGATAGTGAATTGTAACGTTCAGCGCCTCCTAATGACGATAGAAGACTCAAATTGCGTCGCGATCCACTACATCGTCCTCCAGCCGATATGTCTCCAAGGGTCTATTGCTGCCTCGGGCACCTTATGGTCGTTCTCCTGTGAGTCTAGATTTCGAATCCGACGCAAAAATGATAGTTAATTGTACGTTCTGGGCCTTGTAATGACGATGGAACACTCAAATTGCGTCGAGATTCAATACATCGGCCTCCAGCCGACTGTCTCCAAGGGTCTATTGCTGCCTCGGGCACCTTATGGTCGTTGTCCTGTGAGTCTAGATTTTCGAATCCGACGCAAAAATGATAGTTAATTGTAACGTTCAGGGTTTTCTAATGACGATGGAACACTCAAATTGCGTCGAGATTCAATACATCGTCCTCCAGCCGACTTGTCTCCAGGGGCTATTGCTGCCTCGGGCACCTTATGGTCGTTCTCCTGTGAGTCTAGATTATCGGATCCGACGCAAAAATGATAGTTAATTGTAACGTTCTGGGCCGCCTAATGACGATGGAACACTCAAATTGCGTCGAGATTCAATACATCGCCTCCAGCCGTCTTGTCTCCAAGGGTCTATTGCTGCCTCGGGCACCTTATGGTCGTGTCCTGTGAGTCTAGATTTTCGAACCCGACGCAAAAATGATAGTTAATTGTAACGTTCAGGGCCTCCTAATGCCGATGGAACACTCAAATTGCGTCGAGATTCATACATCGGCCTCCAGCCGACTGTCTCCAAGGGTCTATTGCTGCCTCGGGCACCCTTATGGTCGTCTCCTGTGAGTCTAGATTTCGAACCCGACGCAAAAATGATAGTTAATTGTACGTTCAGGGCCTCCTAATGGCGATGGAACACTCAAATTGCGCGAGATTCAATCATCGCTCCAGCCGACTTGTCTCCAAGGGTCTATTGCTGCCTCGGGCACCCTATGGTCGTTCTCCTGTGAGTCTAGATTTTCGAATCCGACGCAAAAATGATAGTTAATTGTAACGTTCAGGCCTTCTAATGACGATGGAACACTCAAATTGCGTCGAGATTCCTACATCGTCCTCCAGCCGACTGTCTCCAAGGGTCTATTGCTGCCTCGCGGCACCTTATGGTCGTTCTCCTGTGAGTTTAGATTATCGAATCCGACGCAAAATGATCGTAATTATAACGTTCAGGGCCTCCTAATGCCGATGGAACACTCAAATTGCGTCGAGATTCATACATCGGCCTCCAGCCGACTTGTCTCCAAGGGTCTATTGCTGCCTCGGGAACCTTATGGTCGTGTCCTGTGAGTCTAGATTTTCGAATCCGACGCAAAAATGATAGTTAATTGTACATTCATGCCGTCTAATTCAATTGGAACACTCAAATTGCGTCGAGATTCAATACATCGGCCTCCAGCCTACTTGTCTCCAAGGGGATATCGCTGCCTCGGGCACCACATGGTCCTTCTCCTGTGAGTATAGATTTTCGAATCCGACGCAAAAATGATAGTGAATTGTAACGTTCAGCGCCTCCTAATGACGGATTGAAGACTCAAATTGCGTCGCGATCCAATACATCGTCCTCAAGCCGACTTGTCTCCAAGGGTCTATTGCTGCCTCGGGCACCTTATGGTCGTCTCTCCTGTGAGTCTAGATTTTCGAATCCGACGCAAAAATGATAGTTAATTGTACGTTCAGGGCCTTGTAATAACGATGGAACTCTCAATTGCGTCGAGATTCAATACATCGTCCTCCAGCCGACTTGTCTCCAAGGGTCTATTGCTGCCTCGGGCACCTTATGGTCGTTCTCCTGTGAGTCTAGATTTTCGAACCCGACGATAAAATGATAGTTAATTGTAACGTTCAGGGCCTCCTAATGACGATAGAAGACTCAAATTGCGTCGCGATCCAATACATCGTCCTCCAGCCGACTTGCCTCCAAGGGTCTATAGCTGCCTCGGGCACCTTATGGTCGTTCTCCTGTGAGTTTAGATTATCGAATCCGACGCAAAAATGATAGTTAATTGTAACGTTCAGGGCCTCCTAATGCCGATGGAACACTCAAATTATGTCGAGATTCAATACATCGGCCTCCAGCCGACTTGTCTCCAAGGGTCTATTGCTGCCTCGGGCACCTTATGGTCGTTCTCCTGTGAGTCTAGATTTTCGAACCCGACGCAAAAATGATAGTTAATTGTAACGTTCAGGGCCTCCTAATGCCGATGGAACACTCAAATTGCGTCGAGATTCAATACATCGGCCTCCAGCCGACTTGTCTCCAAGGGTCTATTGCTGCCTCGGGCACCTTATGGTCGTTCTCCTGTGAGTCTAGATTTTCGAATCCGACGCAAAAGTGATAGTTAATTTTAACGTTCAGGGCCTCCAAATGACGATAGAAGACTCAAATTGCGTCGAGATTCAATACATCGGCCTCCAGCCGACTTGTCTCCAAGGGTCTATTGCTGCCTCGGGCACCTTATGGTCGTTCTCCTGTGAGTTTAGATTATCGAATCCGACGCAAAAATGATAGTTAATTATAACGTTCAGGGCCTCCTAATGACGATAGAAGACTCAAATTGCGTCGCGATCCAATACATCGTCCTCCAGCCGACTTGTCTCCAAGGGTCTATTGCTGCCTCGGGCACCTTATGGTCGTTCTCCTGTGAGTTTAGATTATCGAATCCGACGCAAAAATGATAGTTAATTGTAACGTTCAGGGCCTTCTAATGACAATGGGACACTCAAATTGCGTCGAGATTCAATACATCGTCCTCCAGCCGACTTGTCTCCAAAGGTCTATTGCTGCCTCGGGCACCTTATGGTCGTTCTCCTGTGAGTCTAGATTTTCGAACCCGACGCAAAAATGATAGTTAATTGTAACGTTCAGGGCCTCCTAATGCCGATAGAACACTCAAATTGCGTCGAGATTCAATACATCGTCCTCCAGCCGACTTGTCTCCAAGGGTCTATTGCTGCCTCGGGCACCTTATGGTCGGTCTCCTGTGAGTCTAGATTTTCGTATCCGACGCAAAAATGATAGTTAATTGTAACGTTCAGGGCCTTGTAATGACGATGGAACACTCAAATTGCGTCGAGATTCAATACATCGGCCTCCAGCCGACTTGTCTCCAAGGGGATATCGCTGCCTCGGGCACCACATGGTCCTTCTCCTGTGAGTCTAGATTTTCGAATCCGACGCAAAAATGATAGTGAATTGTAACGTTCAGCGCCTCCTAATGACGATAGAAGACTCAAATTGCGTCGAGATTCAATACATCGGCATCCAGCCGACTTGTCTCCAAGGATCTAATGCTGCCTCGGGCACTTTTTGGTCGTTCTCTTGTAATTCTAGATTTCGAATCCGACGCAAAAATGATAGTTAATTGTAACGTTCAGGGCCGCCTAATGACGATGGAACTCTCAAATTGCGTCGAGATTCAATACATCGTCCTCCAGCCGACTTGTCTCCAAGGGTCTATTGCTGCCTCGGGCACCTTATGGTCGTTCTCCTGTGAGTCTAGATTTTCGAACCCGACGATAAAATGATAGTTAATTGTAACGTTCAGGGCTTCCTAATGACGATAGAAGACTCAAATTGCGTCGCGATCCAATACATCGTCCTCCAGCCGACTTGTCTCCAAGGGTCTATTGCTGCCTCGGGCACCTTATGGTCGTTCTCCTGTGAGTCTAGATTATCGAATCCGACGCAAAAATGATAGTTAATTGTAACGTTCAGGGCCGCCTAATGACGATGGAACACTCAAATTGCGTCGAGATTCAATACATCGGCCTCCAGCCGACTTGTCTCCAAGGGTCTATTGCTGCCTCGGGCACCTTATGGTCGTTCTCCTGTGAGTCTAGATTTTCGACCCGACGCAAAAATGATAGTTAATTGTAACGTTCAGGGCCTCCTAATGCCGATGGAACACTCAAATTGCGTCGAGATTCAATACATCGACCTCCAGCCGACTTGTCTCCAAGGGTCTATTGCTGCCTCGGGCACCTTATGGTGGTTCTCCTGTGAGTTTAGATTTTCGAATCCGACGCAAAAATGATAGTTAATTGTAACGTTCAGGGCCTTGTAATGACGATGGAACACTCAAATTGCGTCGAGATTCAATACATCGGCCTCCATCCGACTTGTCTCCAAGGGTCTATTGCTGCCTCGGGCACCTTATGGTCGTTCTCCTGTGAGTTTAGATTATCGAATCCGACGCAAAAATGATCGTTAATTATAACGTTCAGGGCCTCCTAATGCCGATGGAACACTCAAATTGCGTCGAGATTCAATACATCGGCCTCCAGCCGACTTGTCTCCAAGGGTCTATTGCTGCCTCGGACACCTTATGGTCGTTGTCCTGTGAGTCTAGATTTTCGAATCCGACGCAAAAATGATAGTTAATTGTAACATTCAGGGCCTTCTAATGACGATGGAACACTCAAATTGCGTCGAGATTCAATACATCGGCCTCCAGCCTACTTGTCTCCAAGGGGATATCGCTGCCTCGGGCACCACATGGTCCTTCTCCTGTGAGTATAGATTTTCGAATCCGACGCAAAATTGATAGTGAATTGTAACGTTCAGCGCCTCCTAATGACGATAGAAGACTCAAATTGCGTCGCGATCCAATACATCGTCCTCCAGCCGACTTGTCTCCAAGGGTCTATTGCTGCCTCGGGCACCTTATGGTCGTTCTCCTGTGAGTCTAGATTTTCGAATCCGACGCAAAAATGATAGTTAATTGCAACGTTCTGGGCCTTGTAATGACGATGGAACACTCAAATTGCGTCGAGATTCAATACATCGGCCTCCAGCCGACTTGTCTCCAAGGGTCTATTGCTGCCTCGGGCACCTTATGGTCGTTGTCCTGTGAGTCTAGATTTTCGAATCCGACGCAAAAATGATAGTTAATTGTAACGTTCAGGGCCTTCTAATGACGATGGAACACTCAAATTGCGTCGAGATTCAATACATCGTCCTCCAGCCGACTTGTCTCCAAGGGTCTATTGCTGCCTCGGGCACCTTATGGTCGTTCTCCTGTGAGTCTAGATTATCGGATCCGACGCAAAAATGATAGTTAATTGTAACGTTCTGGGCCGCCTAATGACGATGGAACACTCAAATTGCGTCGAGATTCAATACATCGGCCTCCAGCCGTCTTGTCTCCAAGGGTCTATTGCTGCCTCGGGCACCTTATGGTCGTTGTCCTGTGAGTCTAGATTTTCGAACCCGACGCAAAAATTATAGTTAATTGTAACGTTCAGGGCCTCCTAATGCCGATGGAACACTCAAATTGCGTCGAGATTCAATACATCGGCCTCCAGCCGACTTGTCTCCAAGGGTCTATTGCTGCCTCGGGCACCTTATGGTCGTTCTCCTGTGAGTCTAGATTTTCGAACCCGACGCAAAAATGATAGTTAATTGTAACGTTCAGGGCCTCCTAATGACGATGGAACACTCAAATTGCGTCGAGATTCAATACATCGGCCTCCAGCCGACTTGTCTCCAAGGGTCTATTGCTGCCTCGGGCACCTTATGGTCGTTCTCCTGTGAGTCTAGATTTTCGAATCCGACGCAAAAATGATAGTTAATTGTAACGTTCAGGGCCTTCTAATGACGATGGAACACTCAAATTGCGTCGAGATTCAATACATCGTCCTCCAGCCGACTTGTCTCCAAGGGTCTATTGCTGCCTCGGGCACCATATGGTCGTTCTCCTGTGAGTTTAGATTATCGAATCCGACGCAAAAATGATCGTTAATTATAACGTTCAGGGCCTCCTAATGCCGATAGAACACTCAAATTGCGTCGAGATTCAATACATCGGCCTCCAGCCGACTTGTCTCCAAGGGTCTATTGCTGCCTCGGGCACCTTATGGTCGTTGTCCTGTGAGTCTAGATTTTCGAATCCGACGCAAAAATGATAGTTAATTGTAACATTCATGGCCTTCTAATGACAATGGAACACTCAAATTGCGTCGAGATTCAATACATCGGCCTCCAGCCTACTTGTCTCCAAGGGGATATCGCTGCCTCGGGCACCACATGGTCCTTCTCCTGTGAGAATAGATTTTCGAATCCGACGCAAAAATGATAGTGAATTGTAACGTTCAGCGCCTCCTAATGACGATAGAAGACTCAAATTGCGTCGCGATCCAATACATCGTCCTCAAGCCGACTTGTCTCCAAGGGTCTATTGCTGCCTCGGGCACCTTATGGTCGTTCTCCTGTGAGTCTAGATTTTCGAATCCGACGCAAAAATGATAGTTAATTGTAACGTTCAGGGCCTTGTAATGACGATGGAACACTCAAATTGCGTCGAGATTCAATACATCGGCCTCCATCCGACTTGTCTCCAAGGGTCTATTGCTGCCTCGGGCACCTTATGGTCGTTCTCCTGTGAGTTTAGATTATCGAATCCGACGCAAAAATGATCGTTAATTATAACGTTCAGGGCCTCCTAATGCCGATGGAACACTCAAATTGCGTCGAGATTCAATACATCGGCCTCCAGCCGACTTGTCTCCTAGGGTCTATTGCTGCCTCGGGCACCTTATGGTCGTTCTCCTGTGAGTCTAGATTATCGGATCCGACGCAAAAATGATAGTTAATTGTAACGTTCAGGGCCTCCTAATGACGATGGAACACTCAAATTGCGTCGAGATTCAATACATCGGCCTCCAGCCGACTTGTCTCCAAGGGTCTATTGCTGCCTCGGGCACCTTATGGTCGTTCTCCTGTGAGTCTAGATTTTCGAATCCGACGCCAAAAATGATAGTTAATTGTAACGTTCAGGGCCTTCTAATGACGATGGAACACTCAAATTGCGTCGAGATTCATTACATCGTCCTCCAGCCGACTTGTCTCCAAGGGTCTATTGCTGCCTCGGGCACCATATGTCGTTCTCCTGTGAGTTTAGATTATCGAATCCGACGCAAAAATGATCGTTAATTATAACGTTCAGGGCCTCCTAATGCCGATGGAACACTCAAATTGCGTCGAGATTCAATACATCGGCCTCCAGCCGACTTGTCTCCAAGGGTCTATTGCTGCCTCGGGCACCCTTATGGTCGTTGTCCTGTGAGTCTAGATTTTCGAATCCGACGCAAAAATGATAGTTAATTGTAACATTCATGGCCTTCTAATGACAATGGAACACTCAAATTGCGTCGAGATTCAATACATCGGCCTCCAGCCTACTTGTCTCCAAGGGGATATCGCTGCCTCGGGCACCACATGGTCCTTCTCCTGTGAGAATAGATTTTCGAATCCGACGCAAAAAATGATAGTGAATTGTACGCTCAGCGCCTCCTAATGACGATAGAAGACTCAAATTGCGTCGCGATCCTATACATCGTCCTCAAGCCGACTTGTCTCCAAGGGTCTATTGCTGCCTCGGGCACCTTATGGTCGTTCTCCTGTGAGTCTAGATTTCCGAATCCGACGCAAAAATGATAGTTAATTGTAACGTTCAGGGCCTTGTAATGCCGATGGAACACTCAAATTGCGTCGAGATTCAACTACATCGGCCTCCAGCCGACTTGTCTCCAAGGGGCTATTGCTGCCTCGGGCACCTTATGGTCGTTGTCCTGTGAGTCTAGATTTTCGAATCCGACGCAAAAATGATAGTTAATTGTAACGATCAGGACCTTCTAATGACGATGGAACACTCAAATTGCGTCGAGATTCAATACATCGTCCTCCAGCCGACTTGTCTCCAAGGGTCTATTGCTGCCTCGGGCACCTTATGGTCGTTCTCCTGTGAGTCTAGATTTTCGAACCCGACGCAAAAATGATAGTTAATTGTAACGTTCAGGGCCTCCTAATGACGATGGAACACTCAAATTGCGTCGAGATTCATACATTGGCCTCCAGCTTCTTGTCTCCAAGGGGATATCGCTTGCCTCGGGCACCACATGGTCCTTCTCCTGTGAGTCTAGATTTTCGAATCCGACACAAAATGATAGTTAATTGTAACGTTCAGGGCCTTCTAATGACGATGGAACACTCAAATTGCGTCGAGATACAATACATCGTCCTCCAGCCGACTTGTCTCCAAGGATCTAATGCTGCCTCGGGCACTTTATGGTCGTTCTCTTGTATTCTAGATTTCGAATCCGACGCAAAAATGATAGTTAATTGTAACGTTCAGGGCCGCCTAATGACGATGGAACTCTCAAATTGCGTCGAGATTCAATACATCGTCCTCCAGCCGACTTGTCTCCAAGGGTCTATTGCTGCCTCGGGCACCTTATGGTCGTCTCCTGTGAGTCTAGATTTTCGAACCCGACGATAAAATGATAGTTAATTGTAACGTTCAGGGCCTCCTAATGACGATAGAAGACTCAAATTGCGTCGCGATCCTATACATCGTCCTCCAGCCGACTTGCCTCCAAGGGTCTATTGCTGCCTCGGGCACCTTATGGTCGTTCTCCTGTGAGTTTAGATTATCGAATCCGACGCAAAATGAAGTTAATTATAACGTTCAGGGCTTCCTAATGCCGATGGAACACTCAAATTATGTCGAGATTCAATACATCGGCCTCCAGCCGACTTGTCTCCAAGGGTCTATTGCTGCCTCGGGCACCTTATGGTCGTTCTCCTGTGAGTCTAGATTTTCGAACCCGACGCAAAAATGATAGTTAATTGTAACGTTCAGGGCCTCCTAATGCCGATGGAACACTCAAATTGCGTCGAGATTCAATACATCGGCTCCAGCCGACTTGTCTCCAAGGGTCTATTGCTGCCTCGGGCACCTATGGTCGTTCTCCTGTGAGTCTAGATTTTCGAATCCGACGCAAAAGTGATAGTTAATTTTACGTTCAGGGCCTCCAAATGACAATAGAAGACTCAAATTGCGTAGCGATCCAATACATCGTCCTCCAGCCGATGTCTCCAAGGGTCTATTGCTGCCTCGGGCACCTTATGGTCGTTCTCCTGTGAGTTTAGATTATCGAATCCGACGCAAAAATGATAGTTAATTGTAACGTTCAGGGCCTTCTAATGACAATGGGACCTCAAATTGCGTCGAGATTCAATACATCGTCCTCCAGCCGACTTGTCTCCAAGGGTCTATTGCTGCTCGGGCACCTTATGGTCGTTCTCCTGTGAGTCTAGATTTTCGAACCGACGCAAAAATGATAGTTAATTGTAACGTTCAGGGCCTCCTAATGCCGATGGAACACTCAAATTGCGTCGAGATTCCTACATCGTCCTCCAGCCGACTTGTCTCCAAGGGTCTATTGCTGCCTCGGGCACCTTATGGTCGCTCTCCTGTGAGTCTAGATTTTCGTATCCGACGCAAAAATGATAGTTAATTGTAACGTTCGGGGCCTTGTAATGACGATGGAACACTCAAATTGCGTCGAGATTCATACATCGGCCTCCAGCCGACTTGTCTCCAAGGGGTTATCGCTGCCTCGGGCAGCACATGGTCCTTCTCCTGTGAGTCTAGATTTTCGAATCCGACGCAAAAATGATAGTGAATTGTAACGTTCAGCGCCTCCTAATGACGATAGAAGACTCAAATTGCGTCGAGATTCAATACATCGGCATCCAGCCGACTTGTCTCCAAGGATCCAATGCTGCCTCGGGCACTTTTTGGTCGTTCTCTTGTAATTCTAGATTTTCGAATCCGACGCAAAAATGATAGTTAATTGTAACGTTCAGGGCCGCCTAATGACGATGGAACTCTCAAATTGCGTCGAGATTCAGTACATCGTCCTCCAGCCGACTTGTCTCCAAGGGTCTATTGCTGCCTCGGGCACCTATGGTCGTTCTCCTGTGAGTCTAGATTTTCGAACCCGACGATAAAATGATAGTTAATTGTAACGTTCAGGGCCTCCTAATGACGATAGAAGACTCAAATTGCGTCGAGATTCAGTACATCGCCTCCAGCCGACCTTGTCTCCAAGGGTCTATTGCTGCCCTCGGGCACCTTATGGTCGCTCTCCTGTGAGTCTAGATTTTCGTATCCGACGCAAAAATGATAGTTAATTGTAACGTTCAGGGCCTTGTAATGACGATGGAACACTCAAATTGCGTCGAGATTCATACATCGGCCTCCATCCGACTTGTCTCCAAGGGTCTATTGCTGCCCTCGGGCACCCTTATGGTCGTTCTCCTGTGAGATTTAGATTATCGAATCCGACGCAAAAATGATCGTTAATTATAACGTTCAGGGCCTCCTAATGCCGATGGAACACTCAAATTGCGTCGAGATTCATTACATCGGCCTCCAGCCGACTTGTCTCCAAGGGTCTATTGCTGCCTCGGGCACCTTATGGTCGTTGTCCTGTGAGTCTAGATTTCGAATCCGACGCAAAATGATAGTTAATTGTAACATTCAGGGCCTTCTAATGACGATGGAACACTCAAATTGCGTCGAGATTCAATACATCGGCCTCCAGCCTACTTGTCTCCAAGGGGATATCGCTGCGTCGGGCACCACATGGTCCTTCTCCTGTGAGTATAGATTTTCGAATCCGACGCAAAATTGATAGTGAATTGTAACGTTCAGCGCCTCCTAATGACGATAGAAGACTCAAATTGCGTCGCGATCCATACATCGTCCTCCAGCCGACTTGTCTCCAAGGGTCTATTGCTGCCTCGGGCACCTTATGGTCGTTCTCCTGTGAGTCTAGATTTTCGAATCCAACGCAAAAATGATAGTTAATTGTAACGTTCTGGGCCTTGTAATGACGATGGAACACTCAAATTGCGTCGAGATTCAATTACATCGGCCTCCAGCCGACTTGTCTCCAAGGGTCTATTGCTGCCTCGGGCACCTTATGGTCGTTGTCCTGTGAGTCTAGATTTTCGAATCCGACGCAAAAATGATAGTTAATTGTAACGTTCAGGGCCTTCTAATGACGATGGAACACTCAAATTGCGTCGAGATTCAATACATCGTCCTCCAGCCGACTTGTCTCCTAGGGTCTATTGCTGCCTCGGGCACCTTATGGTCGTTCTCCCTGTGAGTCTAGATTATCGGATCCGACGCAAAAATGATAGTTAATTGTAACGTTCAGGGCCTCCTAATGACGATGGAACACTCAAATTGCGTCGAGATTCAATACATCGGCCTCCAGCCGACTTGTCTCCAAGGGTCTATTGCTGCCTCGGGCACCTTATGGTCGTTCTCCTGTGAGTCTAGATTTTCGAATCCGACGCAAAAATGATAGTTAATTGTAACGTTCAGGGCCTTCTAATGACGATGGAACTCCAAATTGCGTCGAGATTCAATACATCGTCCTCCAGCCGACTTGTCTCCAAGGGTCTATTGCTGCCTCGGGCACCATATGGTCGTTCTCCTGTGAGTTTAGATTATCGAATCCGACGCAAAAATGATCGTTAATTATAACGTTCAGGGCCTCCTAATGCCGATGGAACACTCAAATTGCGTCGAGATTCATACATCGGCCTCCAGCCGACTTGTCTCCAAGGGTCTATTGCTGCCTCGGGCACCTTATGGTCGTTGTCCTGTGAGTCTAGATTTTCGAATCCGACGCAAAAATGATAGTTAATTGTAACATTCATGGCCTTCTAATGACAATGGAACACTCAAATTGCGTCGAGATTCAATACATCGGCCTCCAGCCTACTTGTCTCCAAGGGGATATCGCTGCCTCGGGCACCACATGGTCCTGCTCCTGTGAGAATAGATTTTCGAATCCGACGCAAAAATGATAGTGAATTGTAACGTTCAGCGCCTCCTAATGACGATAGAAGACTCAAATTGCGTCGCGATCCAATACATCGTCCCTCAAGCCGACTTGTCTCCAAGGGTCTATTGCTGCCTCGGGCACCTTATGGTCGTTCTCCTGTGAGTCTAGATTTTCGAATCCGACGCAAAAATGATAGTTAATTGTAACGTTCAGGGCCTTGTAATGACGATGGAACACTCAAATTGCGTCGAGATTCAATACATCGGCCTCCAGCCGACTTGTCTCCAAGGGTCTATTGCTGCCTCGGGCACCTTATGGTCGTTGTCCTGTGAGTCTAGATTTTCGAATCCGACGCAAAAATGATAGTTAATTGTAACGATCAGGACCTTCTAATGACGATGGAACACTCAAATTGCGTCGAGATTCAATACATCGTCCTCCAGCCGACTTGTCTCCAAGGGTCTATTGCTGCCTCGGGCACCTTATGGTCGTTCTCCTGTGAGTCTAGATTTTCGAACCCGACGCAAAAATGATAGTTAATTGTAACGTTCAGGGCCTCCTAATGACGATGGAACACTCAAATTGCGTCGAGATTCAATACATTGGCCTCCAGCCTTCTTGTCTCCAAGGGGATATCGCTGCCTCGGCACCACATGGTCCTTCTCCTGTGAGTCTAGATGTTCGAATCCGACACAAAAATGATAGTTAATTGTAACGTTCAGGGCCTTCTAATGACGATGGAACACTCAAATTGCGTCGAGATACAATACATCGTCCTCCCACGCGACTTGTCTCCAAGGATCTAATGCTGCGGGGCACTTTATGGTCGTTCTCTTGTAATCTAGATTTTCGAATCCGACGCAAAAATGATAGTTAATTGTAACGTTCAGGGCCGCCTAATGACGATGGAACTCTCAAATTGCGTCGAGATTCAATACATCGTCCTCCAGCCGACTTGTCTCCAAGGGTCTATTGCTGCCTCGGGCACCTTATGGTCGCTCTCCTGTGAGTCTAGGATTTTCGTATCCGACGCAAAAATGATAGTTAATTGTAACGTTCAGGGCCTTGTAATGACGATGGAACACTCAAATTGCGTCGAGATTCAATACATCGGCCTCCAGCCGACTTGTCTCCAAGGGGTTATCGCTGCCTCGGGCACCACATGGTCCTTCTCCTGTGAGTCTAGATGTTCGAATCCGACGCAAAAATGATAGTGAATTGTAACGTTCAGCGCCTCCTAATGACGATAGAAGACTCAAATTGCGTCGAGATTCAATACATCGGCATCCAGCCGACTTGTCTCCAAGGATCCAATGCTGCCTCGGGCACTTTTTGGTCGTTCTCTTGTATTCTAGATGTTCGAATCCCGACGCAAAATGATAGTTAATTGTAACGTTCAGGGCCGCCTAATGACGATGGAACTCTCAAATTGCGTCGAGATTCAGTACATCGTCCTCCAGCCGACTGTCTCCAAGGGTCTATTGCTGCCTCGGGCACCTTATGGTCGTTCTCCTGTGAGTCTAGATTTTCGAACCCGACGATAAAATGATAGTTAATTGTAACGTTCAGGGCCTCCTAATGACGATAGAAGACTCAAATTGCGTCGCGATCCAATACATCGTCCTCCAGCCGACTTGCCTCCAAGGGTCTATTGCCGCCTCGGCACCTTATGGTCGTTCTCCTGTGAGTTTAGATTATCGAATCCGACGCAAAAATGATAGTTAATTATAACGTTCAGCGGCTTCCTAATGCCGATGGAACACTCAAATTATGTGCGAGATTCATACATCGGCCTCCAGCCGACTTGTCTCCAAGGGTCTATTGCTGCCTCGGGCACCTTATGGTCGTTCTCCTGTGAGTCTAGATTGTCGAACCCGACGCAAAAATGATAGTTAATTGTAACGTTCAGGGCCTCCTAATGCCGATGGAACACTCAAATTGCGTCGAGATTCAATACATCGGCCTCCAGCCGACTTGTCTTCCAAGGGTCTATTGCTGCCTCGGGCATCCTATGGTCGTTCTCCTGTGAGTCTAGATTTTCGAATCCGACGACGCAAAAGTGATAGTTAATTTTAACGTTCAGGGCCTCCAAATGACAATAGAAGACTCAAATTGCGTAGCGATCCAATACATCGTCCTCCAGCCGACTTGTCTCCAAGGGTCTATTGCTGCCTCGGGCACCTTATGGTCGTTCTCCTGTGAGTTTAGATTATCGAATCCGACGCAAACATGATAGTTAATTGTAACGTTCAGGGCCTTCTAATGACAATGGGACACTCAAATTGCGTCGAGATTCAATACATCGTCCTCCAGCCGACTTGTCTCCAGGGGTCTATTGCTGCCTCGGGCACCTTATGGTCCGTTCTCCTGTGAGTCTAGATTTTCGAACCCGACGCAAAATGATAGTTAATTGTAACGTTCAGGGCCTCCTAATGCCGATGGAACACTCAAATTGCGTCGAGATTCAATACATCGTCCTCCAGCCGACTTGTCTCCAAGGGTCTATTGCTGCCTCGGGCACCTTATGGTCGCTCTCCTGTGAGTCTAGATTTTCGTATCCGACGCAAAAATGATAGTTAATTGTAACGTTCGGGGCCTTGTAATGACGATGGAACACTCAAATTGCGTCGAGATTCATTACATCGGCCTCCAGCCGACTTGTCTCCAAGGGGTTATCGCTGCCTCGGGCAGCACATGGTCCTTCTCCTGTGAGTCTAGATTTCGAATCCGACGCAAAAATGATAGTGAATTGTAACGTTCAGCGCCTCCTAATGACGATAGAAGACTCAAATTGCGTCGAGATTCAATACATCGGCATCCAGCCGACTTGTCTCCAAGGATCCAATGCTGCCTCGGGCACTTTTTGGTCGTTCTCTTGTATTCTAGATTTTCGAATCCGACGCAAAAATGATAGTTAATTGTAACGTTCAGGGGCCGCCTAATGACGATGGAACTCTCAAATTGCGTCGAGATTCAGTACATCGTCCTCCAGCCGACTTGTCTCCAAGGGTCTATTGCTGCCTCGGGCACTCTATGGTCGTTCTCCTGTGAGTCTAGATTTTCGAACCCGACGATAAAATGATAGTTAATTGTAACGTTCAGGGCCTCCTAATGACGATAGAAGACTCAAATTGCGTCGAGATTCAGTACATCGTCCTCCAGCCGACTTGTCTCCAAGGGTCTATTGCTGCCTCGGCTCCTTATGGTCGCACTCCTGTGAGTCTAGATTTTCGTATCCGACGCAAAAATGATAGTTAATTGTAACGTTCAGGGCCTTGTAATGACGATGGAACACTCAAATTGCGTCGAGATTCAATACATCGGCCTCCATCCGACTTGTCTCCAAGGGTCCTATTGCTGCCTCGGGCACCTTATGGTCGTTCTCCTGTGAGTTTAGATTATACGAATCCGACGCAAAAATGATCGTTAATTATACGTTCAGGGCCTCCTAATGCCGATGGAACACTCAAATTGCGTCGAGATTCATACATCGGCCTCCAGCCGACTTGTCTCCAAGGGTCTATTGCTGCCTCGGGCACCTTATGGTCGTGTGTCCTGTGAGTCTAGATTTCGAATCCGACGCAAAAATGATAGTTAATTGTAACATTCAGGGCCTTCTAATGACGATGGAACACTCAAATTGCGTCGAGATTCAATACATCGGCCTCCAGCCTACTTGTCTCCAAGGGGATATCGCTGCGTCGGGCACCACATGGTCCTTCTCCTGTGAGTATAGATTTTCGAATCCGACGCAAAATTGATAGTGAATTGTAACGTTCAGCGCCTCCTAATGACGATAGACGCAAATTGCGTCGCGATCCAATACATCGTCCTCCAGCCGACTTGTCTCCAAGGGTCTATTGCTGCCTCGGGCACCTATGGTCGTTCTCCTGTGAGTCTAGATTTCGAATCCAACGCAAAAATGATAGTTAATTGTAACGTTCTGGGCCTTGTAATGACGATGGAACACTCAAATTGCGTCGAGATTCAATACATCGGCCTCCAGCCGACTTGTCTCCAAGGGTCTATTGCTGCCTCGGGCACCTTATGGTCGTTGTCCTGTGAGTCTAGATTTTCGAATCCGACGCAAAAATGATAGTTAATTGTAACGTTCAGGGGCCTTCTAATGACGATGGAACACTCAAATTGCGTCGAGATTCAATACATCGTCCTCCAGCCCGACTTGTCTCCTAGGGTCTATTGCTGCCTCGGGCACCTTATGGTCGTTCTCCTGTGAGTCTAGATTATCGGATCCGACGCAAAAATGATAGTTAATTGTAACGTTCAGGGCCTCCTAATGACGATGGAACACTCAAATTGCGTCGAGATTCAATACATCGGCCTCCAGCCGACTGTCTCCAAGGGTCTATTGCTGCCTCGGGCACCTTATGGTCGTTCTCCTGTGAGTCTAGATGTTCGAATCCGACGCAAAATGATAGTTAATTGTAACGTTCAGGGCCCTTCTAATGACGATGGAACACTCAAATTGCGTCGAGATTCAATACATCGTCCTCCAGCCGACTTGTCTCCAAGGGTCTATTGCTGCCTCGGGCACCATATGGTCGTTCTCCCTGTGAGTTTAGATTATCGAATCCGACGCAAAAATGATCGTTAATTATAACGTTCAGGGCCTCCTAATGCCGATGGAACACTCAAATTGCGTCGAGATTCATACATCGCCTCCAGCCGACTTGTCTCCAAGGGTCTATTGCTGCCTCGGGCAACTTATGGTCGTTGTCCTGTGAGTCTAGATTTTCGAATCCGACGCAAAAATGATAGTTAATTGTAACATTCATGGCCTTCTAATGACAATGGACACTCAAATTGCGTCGAGATTCATACATCGGCCTCCAGCCTACTTGTCTCCAAGGGGATATCGCTGCTTCGGGCACCACATGGTCCTTCTCCTGTGAGAATAGATTTTCGAATCCGACGCAAAAATGATAGTGAATTGTAACGTTCAGCGCCTCCTAATGACGATAGAAGACTCAAATTGCGTCGCGATCCAATACATCGTCCTCAAGCCGACTTGTCTCCAAGGGTCTATTGCTGCCTCGGGCACCTTATGGTCGTTCTCCCTGTGAGTCTAGATTTTCGAATCCGACGCAAAAATGATAGTTAATTGTAACGTTCAGGGCCTTGTAATGACGATGGAACACTCAAATTGCGTCGAGATTCAATACATCGGCCTCCAGCCGACTTGTCTCCAAGGGTCTATTGCTGCTCGGGCACCTTATGGTCGTTGTCCTGTGAGTCTAGATTTCGAATCCGACGCAAAAATGATAGTTAATTGTAACGATCAGGACCTTCTAATGACGATGGAACACTCAAATTGCGTCGAGATTCAATACATCGTCCTCCAGCCGACTTGTCTCCAAGGGTCTATTGCTGCCTCGGGCACCTTATGGTCGTTCTCCTGTGAGTCTAGATTTTCGAACCCGACGCAAAAATGATAGTTAATTGTAACGTTCAGGGCCTCCTAATGACGATGGAACACTCAAATTGCGTCGAGATTCAATACATTGGCCTCCAGCCTTCTTGTCTCCAAGGGGATATCGCTGCCTCGGGCACCACATGGTCCTTCTCCTGTGAGTCTAGATTTTCGAATCCGACACAAAAATGATAGTTAATTGTAACGTTCAGGGCCTTCTAATGACGATGGAACACTCAAATTGCGTCGAGATACAATACATCGTCCTCCAGCCGACTTGTCTCCAAGGATCTAATGCTGCCTCGGGCACTTTATGGTCGTTCTCTTGTAATTCTAGATTTTCGAATCCGACGCAAAAATGATAGTTAATTGAACGTTCAGGGCCGCCTAATGACGATGGAACTCTCAAATTGCGTCGAGATTCATACATCGTCCTCCAGCCGACTTGTCTCCAAGGGTCTATTGCTGCCTCGGGCACCTTATGGTCGTTCTCCTGTGAGTCTAGATTTACGAACCGCACGATAAAATGATAGTTAATTGTAACGTTCAGGGCCTCCTAATGACGATAGAAGACTCAAATTGCGTCGCGATCCCATACATCGTCCTCCAGCCGACTTGCCTCCAAGGGTCTATTGCTGCCTCGGGCACCTTATGGTCGTTCTCCTGTGCGTTTAGATTATCGAATCCGACGCAAAATGATAGTTAATTATAACGTTCAGGGCTTCCTAATGCCCGATGGAACACTCAAAGTATGTCGAGATTCATACATCGGCCTCCAGCCGACTTGTCTCCAAGGGTCTATTGCTGCCTCGGGCACCGTATGGTCGTCTCCTGTGAGTCTAGATTTTCGAACCCGACCGCAAAAATGATAGTTAATTGTAACGTTCAGGGCCTCCTAATGCCGATGGAACACTCAAATTGCGTCGAGATTCAATACATCGGCCTCCAGCCGACTTGTCTCCAAGGTCTATTGCTGCCTCGGGCACCTTATGGTCGTTCTCCTGTGAGTCTAGATTTTCGAATCCGACGCAAAAGTGATAGTTAATTTTAACGTTCAGGGCCTCCAAATGACAATAGAAGACCTCAAATTGCGTAGCGATCCAATACATCGTCCTCCAGCCGACTTGTCTCCAAGGGTCTATTGCTGCCTCGGGCACCTTATGGTCGTTCTCCTGTGAGTTTAGATTATCGAATCCGACGCAAAAATGATAGTTAATTGTAACGTTCAGGGCCTTCTAATGACAATGGGACACTCAAATTGCGTCGAGATTCAATACATCGTCCTCCCAGCCGACTTGTCTCCAAGGGTCTATTGCTGCCTCGGGCACCTTATGGTCGTTCTCCTGTGAGTCTAGATTTTCGAACCCGACGCAAAAATGATAGTTAATTGTACGTTCAGGGCCTCCTAATGCCGATGGAACACTCAAATTGCGTCGAGATTCAATACATCGTCCTCCAGCCGACTTGTCTCCAAGGGTCTATTGCTGCCTCGGGCACCTTATGGTCGCTCTCTGTGAGTCTAGATTTTCGTATCCGACGCAAAAATGATAGTTAATTGTAACGTTCAGGGCCTTGTAATGACGATGGAACACTCAAATTGCGTCGAGATTCAATACATCGGCCTCCAGCCGACTTGTCTCCAAGGGGTTATCGCTGCCTCGGGCACCACATGGTTCCTTCTCCTGTGAGTCTAGATTTTCGAATCCGACGCAAAAATGATAGTCGAATTGTAACGTTCAGCGCCTCCTAATGACGATAGAAGACTCAAATTGCGTCGAGATTCAATACATCGGCATCCAGCCGACTTGTCTCCAAGGATCCAATGCTGCCTCGGGCACTTTTTGGTCGTCTCTTGTAATTCTAGATTTTCGAATCCGACGCAAAAATGATAAGTTAATTGTAACGTTTCAGGGCCGCCTAATGACGATGGAACTCTCAAATTGCGTCGAGATTCAGTACATCGTCCTCCAGCCGACTTGTCTCCAAGGGTCTATTGCTGCCTCGGGCACCTTATGGTCGTTCTCCTGTGAGTCTAGATTTTCGAACCCGACGATAAAATGATAGTTAATTGTAACCGTTCAGGGCCTCCTAATGACGATAGAAGACTCAAATTGCGTCGCGATCCATACATCGTCCTCCAGCCGACTTGCCTCCAAGGGTCTATTGCCGCCTCGGGCACCTTATGGTCGTTCTCCTGTGAGTTTAGATTATCGAATCGACCTGTGAGTTTAGATTATCGAATCCGACGCAAAAATGATAGTTAATTATAACGTTCAGGGCTTCCTAATGCCGATGGAACACTCAAATTATGTCGAGATTCAATACATCGGCCTCCAGCCGACTTGTCTCCAAGGGTCTATTGCTGCCTCGGGCACCTTATGGTCGTTCTCCTGTGAGTCTAGATTTTCGAACCCGACGCAAAAATGATAGTTAATTGTAACGTTCAGGGCCTCCTAATGCCGATGGAACACTCAAATTGCGTCGAGATTCAATACATCGGCCTCCAGCCGACTTGTCTCCAAGGGTCTATTGCTGCCTCGGGCACCTTATGGTCGTTCTCCTGTGAGTCTAGATTTTCGAATCCGACGCAAAAGTGATAGTTAATTTTAACGTTCAGGGCCTCCAAATGACAATAGAAGACTCAAATTGCGTAGCGATCCAATACATCGTCCTCCAGCCGACTTGTCTCCAAGGGTCTATTGCTGCCTCGGGCACCTTATGGTCGTTCTCCTGTGAGTTTAGATTATCGAATCCGACGCAAAAATGATAGTTAATTGTAACGTTCAGGGCCTTCTAATGACAATGGGACACTCAAATTGCGTCGAGATTCAATACATCGTCCTCCAGCCGACTTGTCTCCAAGGGTCTATTGCTGCCTCGGGCACCTTATGGTCGTTCTCCTGTGAGTCTAGATTTTCGAACCCGACGCAAAAATGATAGTTAATTGTAACGTTCAGGGCCTCCTAATGCCGATGGAACACTCAAATTGCGTCGAGATTCAATACATCGTCCTCCAGCCGACTTGTCTCCAAGGGTCTATTGCTGCCTCGGGCACCTTATGGTCGCTCTCCTGTGAGTCTAGATTTTCGTATCCGACGCAAAAATGATAGTTAATTGTAACGTTCAGGGCCTTGTAATGACGATGGAACACTCAAATTGCGTCGAGATTCAATACATCGGCCTCCAGCCACTTGTCTCCAAGGGGTTATCGCTGCCTCGGGCACCACATGGTCCTTCTCCTGTGAGTCTAGATTTTCGAATCCGACGCAAAAATGATAGTGAATTGTAACGTTCAGCGCCTCCTAATGACGATAGAAGACTCAAATTGCGTCGAGATTCAATACATCGGCATCCAGCCGACTTGTCTCCAAGGATCCAATGCTGCCTCGGGCACTTTTTGGTCGTTCTCTTGTAATTCTAGATTTTCGAATCCGACGCAAAAATGATAGTTAATTGTAACGTTCAGGGCCGCCTAATGACGATGGAACTCTCAAATTGCGTCGAGATTCAGTACATCGTCCTCCAGCCGACTTGTCTCCAAGGGTCTATTGCTGCCTCGGGCACCTTATGGTCGTTCTCCTGTGAGTCTAGATTTTCGAATCCGACGCAAAAATGATAGTTAATTGTAACGTTCAGGGCCTTGTAATGACGATGGAACACTCAAATTGCGTCGAGATTCAATACATCGGCCTCCAGCCGACTTGTCTCCAAGGGTCTATTGCTGCCTCGGGCACCTTATGGTCGTTGTCCTGTGAGTCTAGATTTTCGAATCCGACGCAAAAATGATAGTTAATTGTAACGATCAGGACCTTCTAATGACGATGGAACACTCAAATTGCGTCGAGATTCAATACATCGTCCTCCAGCCGACTTGTCTCCAAGGGTCTATTGCTGCCTCGGGCACCTTATGGTCGTTCTCCTGTGAGTCTAGATTTTCGAACCCGACGCAAAAATGATAGTTAATTGTAACGTTCAGGGCCTCCTAATGACGATGGAACACTCAAATTGCGTCGAGATTCAATACATTGGCCTCCAGCCTTCTTGTCTCCAAGGGGATATCGCTGCCTCGGGCACCACATGGTCCTTCTCCTGTGAGTCTAGATTTTCGAATCCGACACAAAAATGATAGTTAATTGTAACGTTCAGGGCCTTCTAATGACGATGGAACACTCAAATTGCGTCGAGATACAATACATCGTCCTCCAGCCGACTTGTCTCCAAGGATCTAATGCTGCCTCGGGCACTTTATGGTCGTTCTCTTGTAATTCTAGATTTTCGAATCCGACGCAAAAATGATAGTTAATTGTAACGTTCAGGGCCGCCTAATGACGATGGAACTCTCAAATTGCGTCGAGATTCAATACATCGTCCTCCAGCCGACTTGTCTCCAAGGGTCTATTGCTGCCTCGGGCACCTTATGGTCGTTCTCCTGTGAGTCTAGATTTTCGAACCCGACGATAAAATGATAGTTAATTGTAACGTTCAGGGCCTCCTAATGACGATAGAAGACTCAAATTGCGTCGCGATCCAATACATCGTCCTCCAGCCGACTTGCCTCCAAGGGTCTATTGCTGCCTCGGGCACCTTATGGTCGTTCTCCTGTGAGTTTAGATTATCGAATCCGACGCAAAAATGATAGTTAATTATAACGTTCAGGGCTTCCTAATGCCGATGGAACACTCAAATTATGTCGAGATTCAATACATCGGCCTCCAGCCGACTTGTCTCCAAGGGTCTATTGCTGCCTCGGGCACCTTATGGTCGTTCTCCTGTGAGTCTAGATTTTCGAACCCGACGCAAAAATGATAGTTAATTGTAACGTTCAGGGCCTCCTAATGCCGATGGAACACTCAAATTGCGTCGAGATTCAATACATCGGCCTCCAGCCGACTTGTCTCCAAGGGTCTATTGCTGCCTCGGGCACCTTATGGTCGTTCTCCTGTGAGTCTAGATTTTCGAATCCGACGCAAAAGTGATAGTTAATTTTAACGTTCAGGGCCTCCAAATGACAATAGAAGACTCAAATTGCGTAGCGATCCAATACATCGTCCTCCAGCCGACTTGTCTCCAAGGGTCTATTGCTGCCTCGGGCACCTTATGGTCGTTCTCCTGTGAGTTTAGATTATCGAATCCGACGCAAAAATGATAGTTAATTGTAACGTTCAGGGCCTTCTAATGACAATGGGACACTCAAATTGCGTCGAGATTCAATACATCGTCCTCCAGCCGACTTGTCTCCAAGGGTCTATTGCTGCCTCGGGCACCTTATGGTCGTTCTCCTGTGAGTCTAGATTTTCGAACCCGACGCAAAAATGATAGTTAATTGTAACGTTCAGGGCCTCCTAATGCCGATGGAACACTCAAATTGCGTCGAGATTCAATACATCGTCCTCCAGCCGACTTGTCTCCAAGGGTCTATTGCTGCCTCGGGCACCTTATGATCGCTCTCCTGTGAGTCTAGATTTTCGTATCCGACGCAAAAATGATAGTTAATTGTAACGTTCAGGGCCTTGTAATGACGATGGAACACTCAAATTGCGTCGAGATTCAATACATCGGCCTCCAGCCGACTTGTCTCCAAGGGTCTATTGCTGCCTCGGGCACCTTATGGTCGTTCTCCTGTGAGTTTAGATTATCGAATCCGACGCAAAAATGATAGTTAATTTTAACGTTCAGGGCCTCCTAATGACGATAGAAGACTCAAATTGCGTCGCGATCCAATACATCGTCCTCCAGCCGACTTGTCTCCAAGGGCCTATTGCTGCCTCGGGCACCTTATGGTCGTTCTCCTGTGAGTTTAGATTATCGAATCCGACGCAAAAATGATAGTTAATTATAACGTTCAGGGCCTCCTAATGCCGATGGAACACTCAAATTGCGTCGAGATTCAATACATCGTCCTCCAGCCGACTTGTCTCCAAGGGCTATTGCTGCCTCGGGCACCTTATGGTCGCTCTCCTGTGAGTCTAGATTTTCGTATCCGACGCCAAAATGATAGTTAATTGTAACGTTCAGGGCCTTCTAATGACGATGGAACACTCAAATTGCGTCGAGATTCAATACATCGGCCTCCAGCCGACTTGTCTCCAAGGGGATATCGCTGCATCGGGCACCACATTGTCCTTCTCCTGTGAGTCTAGATTTTCGAATCCGACGCAAAAATGATAGTGAATTGTAACGTTCAGCGCCTCCTAATGACGATAGAAGACTCAAATTGCGTCGAGATTCAATACATCGGCCTCCAGCCGACTTGTCTCCAAGGATCTAATGCTGCCTCGGGCACTTTATGGTCGTTCTCTTGTAATTCTAGATTTTCGAATCCGACGCAAAAATGATAGTTAATTGTAACGTTCAGGGCCGCCTAATGACGATGGAACTCTCAAATTGCGTCGAGATTCAGTACATCGTCCTCCAGCCGACTTGTCTCCAAGGGTCTATTGCTGCCTCGGGCACCTTATGGTCGTTCTCCTGTGAGTCTAGATTTTCGAACCCGACGATAAAATGATAGTTAATTGTAACGTTCAGGGCCTCCTAATGACGATAGAAGACTCAAATTGCGTCGCGATCCAATACATCGTCCTCCAGCCGACTTGTCTCCAAGGGTCTATTGCTGCCTCGGGCACCTTATGTTCGTTCTCCTGTGAGTTTAGATTATCGAATCCGACGCAAAAATGATAGTTAATTGTAACGTTCAGGGCCTCCTAATGCCGATGGAACACTCAAATTGCGTCGAGATTCAATACATCGGCCTCCAGCCGACTTGTCTCCAAGGGTCTATTGCTGCCTCGGGCACCTTATGGTCGTTCTCCTGTGAGTCTAGATTTTCGAATCCGACGCAAAAATGATAGTTAATTTTAACGTTCAGGGCCTCCTAATGACGATAGAAGACTCAAATTGCGTCGAGATTCAATACATCGGCCTCCAGCCGACTTGTCTCCAAGGGTCTATTGCTGCCTCGGGCACCTTATGGTCGTTCTCCTGTGAGTTTAGATTATCGAATCCGACGCAAAAATGATAGTTAATTTTAACGGTCAGGGCCTCCTAATGACGATAGAAGACTCAAATTGCGTCGCGATCCAATACATCGTCCTCCAGCCGACTTGTCTCCAAGGGCCTATTGCTGCCTCGGGCACCTTATGGTCGTTCTCCTGTGAGTTTAGATTATCGAATCCGACGCAAAAATGATAGTTAATTATAACGTTCAGGGCCTCCTAATGCCGATGGAACACTCAAATTGCGTCGAGATTCAATACATCGTCCTCCAGCCGACTTGTCTCCAAGGGCTATTGCTGCCTCGGGCACCTTATGGTCGCTCTCCTGTGAGTCTAGATTTTCGTATCCGACGCCAAAATGATAGTTAATTGTAACGTTCAGGGCCTTCTAATGACGATGGAACACTCAAATTGCGTCGAGATTCAATACATCGGCCTCCAGCCGACTTGTCTCCAAGGGGATATCGCTGCATCGGGCACCACATTGTCCTTCTCCTGTGAGTCTAGATTTTCGAATCCGACGCAAAAATGATAGTGAATTGTAACGTTCAGCGCCTCCTAATGACGATAGAAGACTCAAATTGCGTCGAGATTCAATACATCGGCCTCCAGCCGACTTGTCTCCAAGGATCTAATGCTGCCTCGGGCACTTTATGGTCGTTCTCTTGTAATTCTAGATTTTCGAATCCGACGCAAAAATGATAGTTAATTGTAACGTTCAGGGCCGCCTAATGACGATGGAACTCTCAAATTGCGTCGAGATTCAATACATCGTCCTCCAGCCGACTTGTCTCCAAGGGTCTATTGCTGCCTCGGGCACCTTATGGTCGTTCTCCTGTGAGTCTAGATTTTCGAACCCGACGCAAAAATGATAGTTAATTGAAACGTTCAGGGCCTCCTAATGCCGATGGAACACTCAAATAGCGTCGAGATTCAATACATCGGCCTCCAGCCGACTTGTCTCCAAGGGTCTATTGCTGCCTCGGGCACCTTATGGTCGTTCTCCTGTGAGTCTAGATTTTCGAATCCGACGCAAAAATGATAGTGAATTGTAACGTTCAGCGCCTCCTAATGACGATAGAAGACTCAAATTGCGTCGCGATCCAATACATTGTCCTCCAGCCGACTTGTCTCCAAGGGTCTATTGCTGCCTCGGGCACCTTATGGTCGTTCTCCTGTGAGTCTAAATTTTCGAACCCGACGCAAAAATGATAGTTAATTGTAACGTTCAGGGCCTCCTAATGCCGATGGAACACTCAAATTGCGTCGAGATTCAATACATCGGCCTCCAGCCGACTTGTCTCCAAGGGTCTATTGCTGCCTCGGGCACCTTATGGTCGTTCTCCTGTGAGTCTAGATTTTCGAATCCGACGCAAAAATGATAGTTAATTGTAACGTTCAGGGCCTTGTAATGACGATGGAACACTCAAATTGCGTCGAGATTCAATACATCGGAGTCCAGCCGACTTGCCTCCAAGGGTCTATTGCTGCCTCGGGCACCTTATGGTCGTTCTCCTGTGAGTTTAGATTATCGAATCCGACGCAAAATTGATCGTTAATTATAACGTTCAGGGCCTCCTAATGCCGATGGAACACTCAAATTGCGTCGAGATTCAATACATCGGCCTCCAGCCGACTTGTCTCCAAGGGTCTATTGCTGCCTCGGGCACCATATGGCCGTTGTCCCGTGAGTCTAGATTTTCGAATCCGACGCAAAAATGATAGTTAATTATAACATTCAGGGCCTTCTAATGACGATGGAACACTCAAATTGCGTCGAGATTCAATACATCGGCCTCCAGCCGACTTGTCTCCAAGGGCTATTTCTGCCTCGGGCACCTTATGGTCGCTCTCCTGTGAGTCTAGATTTTCGTATCCGACGCCAAAATGATAGTTAATTGTAACGTTCAGGGCCTTCTAATGACGATGGAACACTCAAATTGCGTCGAGATTCAATACATCGGCCTCCAGCCGACTTGTCTCCAAGGGTCTATTGCTGCCTCGGGCACCTTATGGTCGTTCTCCTGTGAGTTTAGATTATCGAATCCGACGCAAAAATGATAGTTAATTATAACGTTCAGGGCCTCCTAATGACGATAGAAGACTCAAATTGCGTCGCGATCCAATACATCGTCCTCCAGCCGACTTGACTCCAAGGGTCTATTGCTGCCTCGGGCACCTTATGGTCGTTCTCCTGTGAGTTTAGATTATCGAATCCGACGAAAAAATGATAGTTAATTGTAACGTTCAGGGCCTTCTAATGACAATGGGACACTCAAATTGCGTCGAGATTCAATACATCGTCCACCAGCCGACTTGTCTCCAAGGGTCTATTGCTGCCTCGGGCACCTTATGGTCGTTCTCCTGTGAGTCTAGATTTTCGAACCCGACGCAAAAATGATAGTTAATTGTAACGTTCAGGGCCTCCTAATGCCGATGGAACACTCAAATTGCGTCGAGATTCAATACATCGGCCTCCAGCCGACTTGTCTCCAAGGGTCTATTGCTGCCTCGGGCACCTTATGGTCGTTCTCCTGTGAGTTTAGATTATCGAATCCGACGCAAAAATGATAGTTAATTATAACGTTCAGGGCCTCCTAATGCCGATGGAACACTCAAATTGCGTCGAGATTCAATACATCGTCCTCCATCCGACTTGTCTCCAAGGGCTATTGCTGCCTCGGGCACCTTATGGTCGCTCTCCTGTGAGTCTAGATTTTCGTATCCGACGCCAAAATGATAGTTAATTGTAACGTTCAGGGCCTTCTAATGACGATGGAACACTCAAATTGCGTCGAGATTCAATACATCGGCCTCCAGCCGACTTGTCTCCAAGGGGATATCGCTGCATCGGGCACCACATTGTCCTTCTCCTGTGAGTCTAGATTTTCGAATCCGACGCAAAAATGATAGTGAATTGTAACGTTCAGCGCCTCCTAATGACGATAGAAGACTCAAATTGCGTCGAGATTCAATACATCGGCCTCCAGCCGACTTGTCTCCAAGGATCTAATGCTGCCTCGGGCACTTTATGGTCGTTCTCTTGTAATTCTAGATTTTCGAATCCGACGCAAAAATGATAGTTAATTGTAACGTTCAGGGCCGCCTAATGACGATGGAACTCTCAAATTGCGTCGAGATTCAATACATCGTCCTCCAGCCGACTTGTCTCCAAGGGTCTATTGCTGCCTCGGGCACCTTATGGTCGTTCTCCTGTGAGTCTAGATTTTCGAACCCGACGCTAAAATGATAGTTAATTGTAACGTTCAGGGCCTCCTAATGCCGATGGAACACTCAAATTGCGTCGAGATTCAATACATCGGCCTCCAGCCGACTTGTCTCCTAGGGTCTATTGCTGCCTCGGGCACCTTATGGTCGTTCTCCTGTGAGTTTAGATTATCGAATCCGACGCAAAAATGATAGTTAATTGAAACGTTCAGGGCCTTCTAATGACGATGGGACACTCAAATTGCGTCGAGATTCAATACATCGTCCTCCAGCCGACTTGTCTCCAAGGGGATATTGCTGTCTCGGGCACAATATGATCCTTCTCCTGTGAGTCTAGATTTTCGAATCCGACGCAAAAATGATAGTGAATTGTAACGTTCAGCGCCTCCTAATGACGATAGAAGACTCAAATTGCGTCGCGATCCAATACATTGTCCTCCAGCCGACTTGTCTCCAAGGGTCTATTGCTGCCTCGGGCACCTTATGGTCGTTCTCCTGTGAGTCTAGATTTTCGAACCCGACGCAAAAATGATAGTTAATTGAAACGTTCAGGGCCTCCTAATGCCGATGGAACACTCAAATAGCGTCGAGATTCAATACATCGGCCTCCAGCCGACTTGTCTCCAAGGGTCTATTGCTGCCTCGGGCACCTTATGGTCGTTCTCCTGTGAGTCTAGATTTTCGAATCCGACGCAAAAATGATAGTGAATTGTAACGTTCAGCGCCTCCTAATGACGATAGAAGACTCAAATTGCGTCGCGATCCAATACATTGTCCTCCAGCCGACTTGTCTCCAAGGGTCTATTGCTGCCTCGGGCACCTTATGGTCGTTCTCCTGTGAGTCTAAATTTTCGAACCCGACGCAAAAATGATAGTTAATTGTAACGTTCAGGGCATCCTAATGCCGATGGAACACTCAAATTGCGTCGAGATTCAATACATCGGCCTCCAGCCGACTTGTCTCCAAGGGTCTATTGCTGCCTCGGGCACCTTATGGTCGTTCTCCTGTGAGTCTAGATTTTCGAATCCGACGCAAAAATGATAGTTAATTGTAACGTTCAGGGCCTTGTAATGACGATGGAACACTCAAATTGCGTCGAGATTCAATACATCGGAGTCCAGCCGACTTGCCTCCAAGGGTCTATTGCTGCCTCGGGCACCTTATGGTCGTTCTCCTGTGAGTTTAGATTATCGAATCCGACGCAAAATTGATCGTTAATTATAACGTTCAGGGCCTCCTAATGCCGATGGAACACTCAAATTGCGTCGAGATTCAATACATCGGCCTCCAGCCGACTTGTCTCCAAGGGTCTATTGCTGCCTCGGGCACCATATGGCCGTTGTCCCGTGAGTCTAGATTTTCGAATCCGACGCAAAAATGATAGTTAATTATAACATTCAGGGCCTTCTAATGACGATGGAACACTCAAATTGCGTCGAGATTCAATACATCGGCCTCCAGCCGACTTGTCTCCAAGGGTCTATTGCTGCCTCGGGCACCTTATGGTCGTTCTCCTGTGAGTCTAGATTTTCGAATCCGACGCAAAAATGATAGTTAATTTTAACGTTCAGGGCCTCCTAATGACGATAGAAGACTCAAATTGCGTCGAGATTCAATACATCGGCCTCCAGCCGACTTGTCTCCAAGGGTCTATTGCTGCCTCGGGCACCTTATGGTCGTTCTCCTGTGAGTTTAGATTATCGAATCCGACGCAAAAATGATAGTTAATTATAACGTTCAGGGCCTCCTAATGACGATAGAAGACTCAAATTGCGTCGCGATCCAATACATCGTCCTCCAGCCGACTTGACTCCAAGGGTCTATTGCTGCCTCGGGCACCTTATGGTCGTTCTCCTGTGAGTTTAGATTATCGAATCCGACGAAAAAATGATAGTTAATTGTAACGTTCAGGGCCTTCTAATGACAATGGGACACTCAAATTGCGTCGAGATTCAATACATCGTCCACCAGCCGACTTGTCTCCAAGGGTCTATTGCTGCCTCGGGCACCTTATGGTCGTTCTCCTGTGAGTCTAGATTTTCGAACCCGACGCAAAAATGATAGTTAATTGTAACGTTCAGGGCCTCCTAATGCCGATGGAACACTCAAATTGCGTCGAGATTCAATACATCGGCCTCCAGCCGACTTGTCTCCAAGGGTCTATTGCTGCCTCGGGCACCTTATGGTCGTTCTCCTGTGAGTTTAGATTATCGAATCCGACGCAAAAATGATAGTTAATTATAACGTTCAGGGCCTCCTAATGCCGATGGAACACTCAAATTGCGTCGAGATTCAATACATCGTCCTCCAGCCGACTTGTCTCCAAGGGTCTATTGCTGCCTCGGGCACCTTATGGTCGCTCTCCTGTGAGTCTAGATTTTCGTATCCGACGCAAAAATGATAGTTAATTGTAACGTTCAGGGCCTTCTAATGACGATGGAACACTCAAATTGCGTCGAGAATCAATACATCGGCCTCCAGCCGACTTGTCTCCAAGGGGATATCGCTGCCTCGGGCACCACATTGTCCTTCTCCTGTGAGTCTAGATTTTCGAATCCGACGCAAAAATGATAGTGAATTGTAACGTTCAGCGCCTCCTAATGACGATAGAAGACTCAAATTGCGTCGAGATTCAATACATCGGCCTCCAGCCGACTTGTCTCCAAGGATCTAATGCTGCCTCGGGCACTTTATGGTCGTTCTCTTGTAATTCTAGATTTTCGAATCCGACGCAAAAATGATAGTTAATTGTAACGTTCAGGGCCGCCTAATGACGATGGAACTCTCAAATTGCGTCGAGATTAAATACATCGGCCTCCAGCCGACTTGTCTCCAAGGGTCTATTGCTGCCTCGGGCACCTTATGGTCGTTCTCCTGTGAGTTTAGATTATCGAATCCGACGCAAAAATGATAGTTAATTGTAACGTTCAGGGCCGCCTAATGACGATGGAACTCTCAAATTGCGTCGAGATTAAATACATCGTCCTCCAGCCGACTTGTCTCCAAGGGTCTATTGCTGCCTCAGGCACCTTATGGTCGTTCTCCTGTGAGTCTAGATTTTCGAATCCGACGCAAAAATGATAGTGAATTGTAACGTTCAGCGCCTCCTAATGACGATAGAAGACTCAAATTGCGTCGCGATCCAATACATTGTCCTCCAGCCGACTTGTCTCCAAGGGTCTATTGCTGCCTCGGGCACCTTATGGTCGTTCTCCTGTGAGTCTAGATTTTCGAACCCGACGCAAAAATGATAGTTAATTGTAACGTTCAGGGCCTCCTAATGCCGATGGAACACTCAAATTGCGTCGAGATTCAATACATCGGCCTCCAGCCGACTTGTCTCCAAGGGTCTATTGCTGCCTCGGGCACCTTATGGTCGTTCTCCTATGAGTCTAGATTTTCGAACCCGACGCAAAAATGATAGTTAATTGTAACGTTCAGGGCCTCCTAATGCCGATGGAACACTCAAATTGCGTCGAGATTCAATACATCGGCCTCCAGCCGACTTGTCTCCAAGGGTCTATTGCTGCCTCGGGCACCTTATGGTCGTTCTCCTGTGAGTCTAGATTTTCGAATCCGACGCAAAAATGATAGTTAATTGTAACGTTCAGGGCCTTGTAATGACGATGGAACACTCAAATTGCGTCGAGATTCAATACATCGGAGTCCAGCCGACTTGTCTCCAAGGGTCTATTGCTGCCTCGGGCACCTTATGGTCGTTCTCCTGTGAGTTTAGATTATCGAATCCGACGCAAAAATGATCGTTAATTATAACGTTCAGGGCCTCCTAATGCCGATGGAACACTCAAATTGCGTCGAGATTCAATACATCGGCCTCCAGCCGACTTGTCTCCAAGGGTCTATTGCTGCCTCGGGCACCTTATGGTCGTTGTCCTGTGAGTCTAGATTTTCGAATCCGACGCAAAAATGATAGTTAATTGTAACATTCAGGGCCTTCTAATGACGATGGAACACTCAAATTGCGTCGAGATTCAATACATCGGCCTCCAGCCTAATTGTCTCCAAGGGGATATCGCTGCCTCGGGCACCACATGGTCCTTCTCCTGCGAGTATAGATTTTCGAATCCGACGCAAAAATGATAGTGAATTGTAACGTTCAGCGCCTCCTAATGACGATAGAAGACTCAAATTGCGTCGCAATCCAATACATCGTCCTCCAGCCGACTTGTCTCCAAGGGTCTATTGCTGCCTCGGGCACCTTATGGTCGTTCTCCTGTGAGTCTAGATTTTCGAATCCGACGCAAAAATGATAGTTAATTGTAACGTTCAGGGCCTTCTAATGACGATGGAACACTCAAATTGCGTCGAGATTCAATACATCGCCTCCAGCCGACTTGTCTCCAAGGGTCTATTGCTGCCTCGGGCACCTTATGGTCGTTCTCCTGTGAGTCTAGATTTTCGAATCCGACGCAAAAATGATAGTGAATTGTAACGTTCAGCGCCTCCTAATGACGATAGAAGACTCAAATTGCGTCGCGATCCAATACATCGTCCTCCAGCCGACTTGTCTCCAAGGGTCTATTGCTGCCTCGGGCACCTTATGGTCGTTCTCCTGTGAGTCTAGATTTTCGAATCCGACGCAAAAATGATAGTTAATAGTAACGTTCAGGGCCTTGTAATGACGATGGAACACTCAAATTGCGTCGAGATTAAATACATCGGCCTCCAGCCGACTTGTCTGCAAGGGTCTATTGCTGCCTCGGGCACCTTATGGTCGTTCTCCTGTGAGTCTAGATTTTCGAACCCGACGCAAAAATGATAGTTAATTGTAACGTTCAGGGCCTCCTAATGCCGATGGAACACTCAAATTGCGTCGAGATTCAATACATCGTCCTCCAGCCGACTTGTCTCGAAGGGTCTATTGCTGCCTCGGGCACCTTATGGTCGTTCTCCTGTGAGTTTATATTATCGAATCCTACGCAAAAATGATCGTTAATTATAACGTTCAGAGCCTCCTAATGCCGATGGAACACTCAAATTGCGTCGCGATCCAATACATCGTCCTCCAGAAGACTTGTCTCCAAGGATCTATTGCTGCCTCGGGCACCTTATGGTCGTTCTCCTGTGAGTCTAGATTATCGAATCCGACGCAAAAATGATAGTTAATTGTAACGTTCAGGGTCTTCTAATGACGATGGGACACTCAAATTGCGTCGAAATACAATACATCGTCCTCCAGCCGACTTGTCTCCAAGGATCTAATGCTGCCTCGGGCACTTTATGGTCGTTCTCTTGTAATTCTAGATTTTCGAATCCGACGCAAAAATGATAGTTAATTGTAACGTTCAGGGCCGCCTAATGACGATGGAACTCTCAAATTGCGTCGAGATTCAATACATCGTCCTCCAGCCGACTTGTCTCCAAGGGTCTATTGCTGCCTCGGGCACCTTATGGTCGTTCTCCTGTGAGTCTAGATTTTCGAACCCGACGCTAAAATGATAGTTAATTGTAACGTTCAGGGCCTTCTAATGACGATGGAACACTCAAATTGCGTCGAGATTCAATACATTGGCCTCCAGCCGACTTGTCTCCGAGGGTCTATTGCTGCCTCGGGCACCTTATGGTCGTTCTCCTGTGAGTTTAGATTATCGAATCCGACGCAAAAATGATAGTTAATTATAACGTTCAGGGCCTCCTAATGCCGATGGAACACTCAAATTATGTCGAGATTCAATACATCGGCCTCCAGCCGAATTGTCTCCAAGGGTCTATTGCTGCCTCGGGCACCTTATGGTCGTTGTCCTGTGAGTCTAGATTTTCGAATCCGACGCAAAAATGATAGTTAATTGTAACGTTCAGGGCCTTCTAATGACGATGGAACACTCAAATTGCGTCGAGATTCAATACATCGGCCTCCAGCCGACTTGTCTCCAAGGGTCTATTGCCGCCTCGGGCACCTTATGGTCGTTCTCCTGTGAGTCTAGATTTTCGAATCCGACGCAAAAATGATAGTGAATTGTAACGTTCAGCGCCTCCTAATGACGATAGAAGACTCAAATTGCGTCGCGATCCAATACATCGTCCTCCAGCCGACTTGTCTCCAAGGGGTTATTGCTGCCTCGGGCACCTTATGGTCGTTCTCCTGTGAGTCTAGATTTTCGAATCCGACGCAAAAATGATAGTTAATAGTAACGTTCAGGGCCTTGTAATGACGATGGAACACTCAAATTGCGTCGAGATTCAATACATCGGCCTCCAGCCGACTTGTCTCCAAGGGTCTATTGCTGCCTCGGGCACCTTATGGTCGTTCTCCTGTGAGTCTAGATTTTCGAACCCGACGCAAAAATGATAGTTAATTGTAACGTTCAGGGCCTCCTAATGCCGATGGAACACTCAAATTGCGTCGAGATTCAATACATCGTCCTCCAGCCGTCTTGTCTCCAAGGGTCTATTGCTGCCTCGGGCACCTTATGGTCGTTCTCCTGTGAGTTTAGATTATCGAATCCGACGCAAAAATGATCGTTAATTATAACGTTCAGGGCCTCCTAATGCCGATGGAACACTCAAATTGCGTCGAGATTCAATACATCGGCCTCCAGCCGACTTGTCTGCAAGGGTCTATTGCTGCCTCGGGCACCTTATGGTCGTTCTCCTGTGAGTTTAGATTATCGAATCCGACGCAAAAATGATAGTTAATTGTAAGGTTTAGGGCCTCCTAATGACGATGGGACACTCAAATTGCGTCGAGATTCAATACATCGTCCTCCAGCCGACTTGTCTCCAAGGGGATATTGCTGTCTCGGGCACAATATCATCCTTCTCCTGTGAGTCTAGATTTTCGAATCCGACGCAAAAATGATAGTGAATTGTAACGTTCAGCGCCTCCTAATGACGATAGAAGACTCAAATTGCGTCGCGATCCAATACATCGTCCTCCAGCCGACTTGTCTCCAAGGATCTATTGCTGCCTCGGGCACCTTATGGTCGTTCTCCTGTGAGTCTAGATTATCGAATCCGACGCAAAAATGATAGTTAATTGTAACGTTCAGGGTCTTCTAATGACGATGGAACACTCAAATTGCGTCGAAATACAATACATCGTCCTCCAGCCGACTTGTCTCCAAGGATCTAATGCTGCCTCGGGCACTTTATGGTCGTTCTCTTGTAATTCTAGATTTTCGAATCCGACACAAAAATGATAGTTAATTGTAACGTTCAGGGCCGCCTAATGACGATGGAACTCTCAAATTGCGTCGAGATTCAATACATCGTCCTCCAGCCGACTTGTCTCCAAGGGTCTATTGCTGCCTCGGGCACCTTATGGTCGTTCTCCTGTGAGTCTAGATTTTCGAACCCGACGCTAAAATGATAGTTAATTGTAACGTTCAGGGCCTCCTAATGCCGATGGAACACTCAAATTGCGGCGAGATTCAATACATCGGCCTCCAGCCGAATTGTCTCCAAGGGTCTATTGCTGCATCGGGCACCTTATGGTCGTTCTCCTGTGAGTCTAGATTTTCGAATCCGACGGAAAAATGATAGTTAATTGTAACGTTCAGGGCCTTCTAATGACGATGGAACACTCAAATTGCGTCGAGATTCAATACATCGGCCTCCAGCCGACTTGTCTCCGAGGGTCTACTGCTGCCTCGGGCACCTTATGGTCGTTCTCCTGTGAGTTTAGATTATCGAATCCGACGCAAAAATGATAGTTAATTATAACGTTCAGGGCCTCCTAATGCCGATGGAACACTCAAATTATGTCGAGATTCAATACATCGGCCTCCAGCCGAATTGTCTCCAAGGGTCTATTGCTGCCTCGGGCACCTTATGGTCGTTGTCCTGTGAGTCTAGATTTTCGAATCCGACGCAAAAATGATAGTTAATTGTAACGTTCAGGGCCTTCTAATGACGATGGAACACTCAAATTGCGTCGAGATTCAATACATCGGCCTCCAGCCGACTTGTCTCCAAGGGTCTATTGCTGCCTCGGGCACCTTATGGTCGTTCTCCTGTGAGTCTAGATTTTCGAATCCGACGCAAAAATGATAGTGAATTGTAACGTTCAGCGCCTCCTAATGACGATAGAAGACTCAAATTGCGTCGCGATCCAATACATCGTCCTCCAGCCGACTTGTCTCCAAGGGTCTATTGCTGCCTCGGGCACCTTATGGTCGTTCTCCTGTGAGTCTAGATTTTCGAATCCGACGCAAAAATGATAGTTAATAGTAACGTTCAGGGCCTTGTAATGACGATGGAACACTCAAATTGCGTCGAGATTCAATACATCGGCCTCCAGCCGACATGTCTCCAAGGGTCTATTGCTGCCTCGGGCACCTTATGGTCGTTCTCCTGTGAGTCTAGATTTTCGAACCCGACGCAAAAATGATAGTTAATTGTAACGTTCAGGGCCTCCTAATGCCGATGGAACACTCAAATTGCGTCGAGATTCAATACATCGTCCTCCAGCCGACTTGTCTCCAAGGGTCTATTGCTGCCTCGGGCACCTTATGGTCGTTCTCCTGTGAGTTTAGATTATCGAATCCGACGCAAAAATGATCGTTAATTATAACGTTCAGGGCCTCCTAATGCCGATGGAACACTCAAATTGCGTCGAGATTCAATACATCGGCCTCAAGCCGACTTGTCTGCAAGGGTCTATTGCTGCCTCGGGCACCTTATGGTCGTTGTCCTGTGAGTCTAGATTTTCGAATCCGACGCAAAAATGATCGTTAATTATAACGTTCAGGGCCTCCTAATGCCGATGGAACACTCAAATTGCGTCGAGATTCAATACATCGGCCTCCAGCCGACTTGTCTCCAAGGGTCTATTGCCGCCTCGGGCACCTTATGGTCGTTGTCCTGTGAGTCTAGATTTTCGAATCCGACGCAAAAATGATAGTTAATTGTAACGTTCAGGGCCTTCTAATGACGATGGAACACTCCAATTGCGTCGAGATTCAATACATCGGCCTCCAGCCTACTTGTCTCCAAGGGGATATCGCTGCCTCGGGCACCACATGGTCCTTCTCCTGTGAGTATAGATTTTCGAATCCGACGCCAAAATGATAGTGAATTGTAACGTTCAGCGCCTCCTAATGACGATAGAAGACTCAAATTGCGTCGCGATCCAATACATCGTCCTCCAGCCGACTTGTCTCCAAGGGTCTATTGCTGCCTCGGGCACCTTATGGTCGTTCTCCTGTGAGTCTAGATTTTCGAATCCGACGCAAAAATGATAGTTAATTGTAACGTTCAGGGCCTTGTAATGACGATGGAACACTCAAATTGCGTAGAGATTCAATACATCGGCCTCCAGCCGACTTGTCTCCAAGGGTCTATTGCTGCCTCGGGCACCTTATGGTCGTTCTCCTGTGAGTCTAGATTTTCGAATCCGACGCAAAAATGATAGTTAATTGTAACGTTCAGGGCCTTCTAATGACGATGGAACACTCAAATTGCGTCGAGATTCAATACATCGTCCTCCAGCCGACTTGTCTCCAAGGGTCTATTGCTGCCTCGGGCACCTTATGGTCGTTCTCCTGTGAGTCTAGATTTTCGAATCCGACGCAAAAATGATAGTTAATTGTAACGTTCAGGGCCTTCTAATGACGATGGAACACTCAAATTGCGTCGAGATTCAATACATCGGCCTCCAGCCTACTTGTCTCCAAGGGGATATCGCTGCCTCGGGCACCACATGGTCCCTCTCCTGTGAGTATAGATTTTCGAATCCGACGCAAAAATGATAGTGAATTGTAACGTTCAGCGCCTCCTAATGACGATAGAAGACTCAAATTGCGTCGCGATCCAATACATCGTCCTCCAGCCGACTTGTCTCCAAGGGTCTATTGCTGCCTCGGGCACCTTATGGTCGTTCTCCTGTGAGTCTAGATTTTCGAATCCGACGCAAAAATGATAGTTAATTGTAACGTTCAGGGCCTTCTAATGACGATGGAACACTCAAATTGCGTCGAGATTCAATACATCGGCCTCCAGCCTACTTGTCTCCAAGGGGATATCGCTGCCTCGGGCACCACATGGTCCTTCTCCTGTGAGTATAGATTTTCGAATCCGACGCAAAAATGATAGTTAATTGTAAGGTTTAGGGCCTCCTAATGACAATGGGACACTCAAATTGCGTCGAGATTCAATACATCGTCCTCCAGCCGACTTGTCTCCAAGGGGATACTGCTGTCTCGGGCACAATATGATCCTTCTCCTGTGAGTCTAGATTTTCGAATCCGACGCAAAAATGATAGTGAATTGTAACGTTCAGCGCCTCCTAATGACGATAGAAGACTCAAATTGCGTCGCGATCCAATACATCGTCCTCCAGCCGACTTGTCTCCAAGGGTCTATTGCTGCCTCGGGCACCTTATGGTCGTTCTCCTGTGAGTCTAGATTTTCGAATCCGACGCAAAAATGATAGTTAATTGTAACGTTCAGGGCCTTCTAATGACGATGGAACACTCAAATTGCGTCGAGATACAATACATCGTCCTCCAGCCGACTTGTCTCCAAGGATCTAATGCTGCCTCGGGCACTTAATGGTTGATCTCTTGTAATGCTAGATTTTCGAATCCGAAGCAAAAATGATAGTTAATTGTAACTAACGTTCAGGGCCGCCTAATGACGATGGAACTCTGAAATTGCGTCGAGATTCAATACATCGTCCTCCAGCCGACTTGTCTCCAAGGGTCTATTGCTGCCTCGGGCACCTTATGGTCGTTCTCATGTGAGTCTAGATTTTCGAACCCGACGCTAAAATGATAGTTAATTGTAACGTTCAGGGCCTCCTAATGCCGATGGAACACTCAAATTGCGTCGAGATTCAATACATCGGCCTCCAGCCGACTTGTCTCCAAGGGTCTATTGCTGCCTCGGGCACCTTATGGTCGTTCTCCTGTGAGTCTAGATTTTCGAACCCGACGCAAAAATGATAGTTAATTGTAACGTTCAGGGCCTTCTAATGACGATGGAACACTCAAATTGCGTCGAGATTCAATACATCGGCCTCCAGCCGACTTGTCTCCAAGGGTCTATTGCTGCCTCGGGCACCTTATGGTCGTTCTCCTGTGAGTTTAATTATCGAATCCGACGCAAAAATGATAGTTAATTATAACGTTCAGGGCCTCCTAATGCCGATGGAACACTCAAATTATGTCGAGATTCAATACATCGGCCTCCAGCCGACTTGTCTCCAAGGGTCTATTGCTGCCTCGGGCACCTTATGGTCGTTGTCCTGTGAGTCTACATTTTCGAATCCGACGCAAAAATGATAGTTAATTGTAACGTTCAGGGCCTTCTAATGACGATGGAACACTCAAATTGCGTCGAGATTCAATACATCGGCCTCCAGCCTACTTGTCTCCAAGGGGATATCGCTGCCTCGGGCACCACATGGTCCTTCTCCTGTGAGTCTAGATTTTCGAATCCGACGCAAAAATGATAGTGAATTGTAACGTTCAGCGCCTCCTAATGACGATAGAAGACTCAAATTGCGTCGCGATCCAATACATCGTTCTCCAGCCGACTTGTCTCCAAGGGTCTATTGCTGCCTCGGGCACCTTATGGTCGTTCTCCTGTGAGTCTAGATTTTCGAATCCGACGCAAAAATGATAGTTAATTATAACGTTCAGGGCCTCCTAATGCCGATGGAACACTCAAATTGCGTCGAGATTCAATACATCGGCCTCCAGCCGACTTGTCTCCAAGGGCCTATTGCTGCCTCGGGCACCTTATGGTCGTTGTCCTGTGAGTCTAGATTTTCGAATCCGACGCAAAAATGATAGTTAATTGTAACGTTCAGGGCCTTGTAATGACGATGGAACACTCAAATTGCGTCGAGATTCAATACATCGGCCTCCAGCCTACTTGTCTCCAAGGGGATATCGCTGCCTCGGGCACCACATGGTCCTTTTCCTGTGAGTCTAGATTTTCGAATCCGACGCAAAAATGATAGTGAATTGTAACGTTCAGCGCCTCCTAATGACGATAGAAGACTCAAATTGCGTCGCGATCCAATACATCGTCCTCCAGCCGACTTGTCTCCAAGGGTCTATTGCTGCCTCGGGCACCTTATGGTCGTTCTCCTGTGAGTCTAGATTTTCGAATCCGACGCAAAAATGATAGTTAATTGTAACGTTCAGCGCCTCCTAATGACGATAGAAGACTCAAATTGCGTCGCGATCCAATACATCGTCCTCCAGCCGACTTGTCTCCAAGGGTCTATTGCTGCCTCGGGCACCTTATGGTCGTTCTCCTGTGAGTTTAGATTATCGAATCCGACGCAAAAATGATCGTTAATTATAACGTTCAGGGCCTCCTAATGCCGATGGAACACTCAAATTGCGTCGAGATTCAATACATCGGCCTCCAGCCGACTTGTCTCCAAGGGTCTATTGCTGCCTCGGGCACCTTATGGTCGTTGTCCTGTGAGTCTAGATTTTCGAATCCGACGCAAAAATGATAGTTAATTGTAACGTTCAGGGCCTTCTAATGACGATGGAACACTCAAATTGCGTCGAGATTCAATACATCGGCCTCCAGCCTACTTGTCTCCAAGGGGATATCGCTGCCTCGGGCACCACATGGTCCTTCTCCTGTGAGTATAGATTTTCGAATCCGACGCAAAAATGATAGTGAATTGTAACGTTCAGCGCCTCCTAATGACGATAGAAGACTCAAATTGCGTCGCGATCCAATACATCGTCTTCCAGCCGACTTGTCTCCAAGGGTCTATTGCTGCCTCGGGCACCTTATGGTCGTTCTCCTGTGAGTCTAGATTTTCGAATCCGACGCAAAAATGATAGTTAATTGTAACGTTCAGGGCCTTGTAATGACGATGGAACACTCAAATTGCGTCGAGATTCAATACATCGGCCTCCAGCCGACTTGTCTCCAAGGGTCTATTGCTGCCTCGGGCACCTTATGGTCGTTGTCCTGTGAGTTTAGATTATCGAATCCGACGCAAAAATGATAGTTAATTGTAAGGTTTAGGGCCTCCTAATGACAATGGGACACTCAAATTGCGTCGAGATTCAATACATCGTCCTCCAGCCGACTTGTCTCCAAGGGGATATTGCCGTCTCGGGCACAATATGATCCTTCTCCTGTGAGTCTAGATTTTCGAATCCGACGCAAAAATGATAGTGAATTGTAACGTTCAGCGCCTCCTAATGACGATAGAAGACTCAAATTGCGTCGCGATCCAATACATCGTCCTCCAGCCGACTTGTCACCAAGGGTCTATTGCTGCCTCGGGCACCTTATGGTCGTTCTCCTGTGAGTCTAGATTTTCGAATCCGACGCAAAAATGATAGTTAATTGTAACGTTCAGGGCCTTCTAATGACGATGGAACACTCAAATTGCGTCGAGATACAATACATCGTCCTCCAGCCGACTTGTCTCCAAGGATCTAATGCTGCCTCGGGCACTTAATGGTCGTTCTCTTGTAATGCTAGATTTTCGAATCCGACGCAAAAATGATAGTTAATTGTAACGTTCAGGGCCGCCTAATGACGATGGAACTCTCAAATTGCGTCGAGATTCAATACATCGTCCTCCAGCCGACTTGTCTCCAAGGGTCTATTGCTGCCTCGGGCACCTTATGGTCGTTCTCCTGTGAGTCTAGATTTTCGAACCCGACGCTAAAATGATAGTTAATTGTAACGTTCAGGGCCTCCTAATGCCGATGGAACACTCAAATTGCGTCGAGATTCAATACATCGGCCTCCAGCCGACTTGTCTCCAAGGGTCTGTTGCTGCCTCGGGCACCTTATGGTCGTTCTCCTGTGAGTCTAGATTTTCGAACCCGACGCAAAAATGATAGTTAATTGTAACGTTCAGGGCCTCCTAATGCCGATGGAACACTCAAATTGCGTCGAGATTCAATACATCGGCCTCCAGCCGACTTGTCTCCAAGGGTCTATTGCTGCATCGGGCACCTTATGGTCGTTCTCCTGTGAGTCTAGATTTTCGAATCCGACGGAAAAATGATAGTTAATTGTAACGTTCAGGGCCTTGTAATGACGATGGAACACTCAAATTGCGTCGAGATTCAATACATCGTCCTCCAGCCGACTTGTCAACCAAGGGTCTATTGCTGCCTCGGGCACCTTATGGTCGTTCTCCTGTGAGTCTAGATTTTCGAATCCGACGCAAAAATGATAGTTAATTGTAACGTTCAGGGCCTTCTAATGACGATGGAACACTCAAATTGCGTCGAGATTCAATACATCGGCCTCCAGCCTACTTGTCTCCAAGGGGATATCGCTGCCTCGGGCACCACATGGTCCTTCTCCTGTGAGTCTAGATTTTCGAATCCGACGCAAAAATGATAGTGAATTGTAACGTTCAGCGCCTCCTAATGACGATAGAAGACTCAAATTGCGTCGCGATCCAATACATCGTCCTCCAGCCGACTTGTCTCCAAGGGTCTATTGCTGCCTCGGGCACCTTATGGTCGTTCTCCTGTGAGTCTAGATTTTCGAATCCGACGCAAAAATGATAGTTAATTGTAACGTTCAGGGCCTTGTAATGACGATGGAACACTCAAATTGCGTCGAGATTCAATACATCGGCCTCCAGCCGACTTGTCTCCAAGGGTCTATTGCTGCCTCGGGCACCTTATGGTCTTTGTCCTGTGAGTCTAGATTTTCGAATCCGACGCAAAAATGATAGTTAATTGTAACGTTCAGGGCCTTCTAATGACGATGGAACACTCAAATTGCGTCGAGATTCAATACATCGTCCTCCAGCCGACTTGTCAACCAAGGGTCTATTGCTGCCTCGGGCACCTTATGGTCGTTCTCCTGTGAGTCTAGATTTTCGAATCCGACGCAAAAATGATAGTTAATTGAAACTTTCAGGGCCTTGTAATGACGATGGAACACTCAAATTGCGTCGAGATTCAATACATCGGCCTCCAGCCGACTTGTCTCCAAGGGTCTATTGAGGCCTCGGGCACTTTATGGTCGTTGTCCTGTGAGTCTAGATTTCGAATCCGACGCAAAAATGGTAGTTAATTGTAACGTTCAGTGCCTTCTAATGACGATGGAACACTCAAATTGCGTCGAGATTCAATACATCGTCCTCCAGCCGACTTGTCTCCAAGGGTCTATTGCTGCCTCGGGCACCTTATGGTCGTTCTCCTGTGAGTCTAGATTTTCGAATCCGACGCAAAAATGATAGTTAATTGTAACGTTCAGGGCCTTGTAATGTCGATGGAACACTCAAATTGCGTCGAGATTCAATACATCGGCCTCCAGCCGACTTGTCTCCAAGGGTCTATTGCTGCCTCGGGCACCTTATGGTCGTTCTCCTGTGAGTTTAGATTATCGAATCCGACGCCAAAATGATAGTTAATTATAACGTTCAGGGCCTCCTAATGCCGATGGAACACTCAAATTGCGTCGAGATTCAATACATCGGCCTCCAGCCGACTTGTCTCCAAGGGTCTATTGCTGCCTCGGGCACCTTATGGTCGTTGTCCTGTGAGTCTAGATTTTCGAATCCGACGCAAAAATGATAGTTAATTGTAACGTTCAGGGCCTTGTAATGACGATGGAACACTCAAATTGCGTCGAGATTCAATACATCGGCCTCCAGCCTACTTGTCTCCAAGGGGATATCGCTGCCTCGGGCACCACATGGTCCTTTTCCTGTGAGTCTAGATTTTCGAATCCGACGCAAAAATGATAGTGAATTGTAACGTTCAGCGCCTCCTAATGACGATAGAAGACTCAAATTGCGTCGCGATCCAATACATCGTCCTCCAGCCGACTTGTCTCCAAGGGTCTATTGCTGCCTCGGGCACCTTATGGTCGTTCTCCTGTGAGTTTAGATTATCGAATCCGACGCAAAAATGATCGTTAATTATAACGTTCAGGGCCTCCTAATGCCGATGGAACACTCAAATTGCGTCGAGATTCAATACATCGGCCTCCAGCCGACTTGTCTCCAAGGGTCTATTGCTGCCTCGGGCACCTTATGGTCGTTGTCCTGTGAGTCTAGATTTTCGAATCCGACGCAAAAATGATAGTTAATTGTAACGTTCAGGGCCTTCTAATGACGATGGAACACTCAAATTGCGTCGAGATTCAATACATCGGCCTCTAGCCTACTTGTCTCCAAGGGGATATCGCTGCCTCGGGCACCACATGGTCCTTCTCCTGTGAGTATAGATTTTCGAATCCGACGCAAAAATGATAGTGAATTGTAACGTTCAGCGCCTCCTAATGACGATAGAAGACTCAAATTGCGTCGCGATCCAATACATCGTCCTCCAGCCGACTTGTCTCCAAGGGTCTATTGCTGCCTCGGGCACCTTATGGTCGTTCTCCTGTGAGTCTAGATTTTCGAATCCGACGCAAAAATGATAGTTAATTGTAACGTTCAGGGCCTTCTAATGACGATGGAACACTCAAATTGCGTCGAGATTCAATACATCGGCCTCCAGCCTACTTGTCTCCAAGGGGATATCGCTGCCTCGGGCACCACATGGTCCTTCTCCTGTGAGTCTAGATTTTCGAATCCGACGCAAAAATGATAGTGAATTGTAACGTTCAGCGCCTCCTAATGACGATAGAAGACTCAAATTGCGTCGCGATCCAATACATCGTCCTCCAGCCGACTTGTCTCCAAGGGTCTATTGCTGCCTCGGGCACCTTATGGTCGTCCTCCTGTGAGTCTAGATTTTCGAATCCGACGCAAAAATGATAGTTAATTGTAACGTTCAGGGCCTCCTAATGCCGATGGAACACTCAAATTGCGTCGAGATTCAATACATCGGCCTCCAGCCGACTTGTCTCCAAGGGTCTATTGCTGCCTCGGGCACCTTATGGTCGTTGTCCTGTGAGTCTACATTGACGAATCCGACGCAAAAATGATAGTTAATTGTAACGTTCAGGGCCTTCTAATGACGATGGAACACTCAAATTGCGTCGAGATTCAATACATCGGTTTCCAGCCTACTTGTCTCCAAGGGGATATCGATGCCTCGGGCACCACATGGTCCTTCTCCTGTGAGTATAGATTTTCGAATCCGACGCGAAAATGATAGTGAATTGTAACGTTCAGCGCCTCCTAATGACGATAGAAGACTCAAATTGCGTCGCGATCCAATACATCGTCCTCCAGCCGACTTGTCTCCAAGGGTCTATTGCTGCCTCGGGTACCTTATGGTCGTTCTCCTGTGAGTCTAGATTTTCGAATCCGACGCAAAAATGATAGTTAATTGTAACGTTCAGAGCCTTGTAATGACGATGGAACACTCAAATTGCGTCGAGATTCAATACATCGGCCTCCAGCCGACTTGTCTCCAAGGGTCTATTGCTGCCTCGGGCACCTTATGGTCGTTGTCCTGTGAGTCTAGATTTTCGAATCCGACGCAAAAATGATAGTTAATTGTAACGTTCAGGGCCTTCTAATGACGATGGAACACTCAAATTGCGTCGCGATCCAATACATCGTCCTCCAGCCGACTTGGCTCCAAGGGTCTATTGCTGCCTCGGGCACCTTATGGTCGTTCTCCTGTGAGTCTAGATTTTCGAATCCGACGCAAAAATGATAGTTAATTGTAACGTTCAGGGCCTTGTAATGACGATGGAACACTCAAATTGCGTCGAGATTCAATACATCGGCCTCCAGCCGACTTGTCTCCAAGGGTCTATTGCTGCCTCGGGCACCTTATGGTCGTTGTCCTGTGAGTCTAGATTTTCGAATCCGACGCAAAAATGATAGTTAATTGTAACGTTCAGGGCCTTCTAATGACGATGGAACATTCAAATTGCGTCGAGATTCAATACATCGGCCTCCAGCCTACTTGTCTCCAAGGGGATATCGCTGCCTCGGGCACCACATGGTCCTTTTCCTGTGAGTCTAGATTTTCGAATCCGACGCAAAAATGATAGTGAATTGTAACGTTCAGCGCCTCCTAATGACGATAGAAGACTCAAATTGCGTCGCGATCCAATACATCGTCCTCCAGCCGACTTGTCTCCAAGGGTCTATTGCTGCCTCGGGCACCTTATGGTCGTTCTCCTGTGAGTTTAGATTATCGAATCCGACGCAAAAATGATCGTTAATTATAACGTTCAGGGCCTCCTAATGCCGATGGAACACTCAAATTGCGTAGAGATTCAATACATCGGCCTCCAGCCGACTTGTCTCCAAGGGTCTATTGCTGCCTCGGGCACCTTATGGTCGTTGTCCTGTGAGTCTAGATTTTCGAATCCGACGCAAAAATGATAGTTAATTGTAACGTTCAGGGCCTTCTAATGACGATGGAACACTCAAATTGCGTCGAGATTCAATACATCGGCCTCTAGCCTACTTGTCTCCAAGGGGATATCGCTGCCTCGGGCACCACATGGTCCTTCTCCTGTGAGTATAGATTTTCGAATCCGACGCAAAAATGATAGTGAATTGTAACGTTCAGCGCCTCCTAATGACGATAGAAGACTCAAATTGCGTCGCGATCCAATACATCGTCCTCCAGCCGACTTGGCTCCAAGGGTCTATTGCTGCCTCGGGCACCTTATGGTCGTTCTCCTGTGAGTCTAGATTTTCGAATCCGACGCAAAAATGATAGTTAATTGTAACGTTCAGGGCCTTGTAATGACGATGGAACACTCAAATTGCGTCGAGATTCAATACATCGGCCTCCAGCCGACTTGTCTCCAAGGGTCTATTGCTGCCTCGGGCAACTTATGGTCGTTGTCCTGTGAGTCTAGATTTTCGAATCCGACGCAAAAATGATAGTTAATTGTAACGTTCAGGGCCTTCTAATGACGATGGAACATTCAAATTGCGTCGAGATTCAATACATCGGCCTCCAGCCTACTTGTCTCCAAGGGGATATCGCTGCCTCGGGCACCACATGGTCCTTTTCCTGTGAGTCTAGATTTTCGAATCCGACGCAAAAATGATAGTGAATTGTAACGTTCAGCGCCTCCTAATGACGATAGAAGACTCAAATTGCGTCGCGATCCAATACATCGTCCTCCAGCCGACTTGTCTCCAAGGGTCTATTGCTGCCTCGGGCACCTTATGGTCGTTCTCCTGTGAGTTTAGATTATCGAATCCGACGCAAAAATGATCGTTAATTATAACGTTCAGGGCCTCCTAATGCCGATGGAACACTCAAATTGCGTAGAGATTCAATACATCGGCCTCCAGCCGACTTGTCTCCAAGGGTCTATTGCTGCCTCGGGCACCTTATGGTCGTTGTCCTGTGAGTCTAGATTTTCGAATCCGACGCAAAAATGATAGTTAATTGTAACGTTCAGGGCCTTCTAATGACGATGGAACACTCAAATTGCGTCGAGATTCAATACATCGGCCTCTAGCCTACTTGTCTCCAAGGGGATATCGCTGCCTCGGGCACCACATGGTCCTTCTCCTGTGAGTATAGATTTTCGAATCCGACGCAAAAATAATAGTGAATTGTAACGTTCAGCGCCTCCTAATGACGATAGAAGACTCAAATTGCGTCGCGATCCAATACATCGTCCTCCAGCCGACTTGTCTCCAAGGGTCAATTGCTGCCTCGGGCACCTTATGGTCGTTCTCCTGTGAGTCTAGATTTTCGAATCCGACGCAAAAATGATAGTTAATTGTAACGTTCAGGGCCTTCTAATGACGATGGAACACTCAAATTGCGTCGAGATTCAATACATCGGCCTCCAGCCTACTTGTCTCCAAGGGGATATCGCTGCCTCGGGCACCACATGGTCCTTCTCCTGTGAGTCTAGATTTTCGAATCCGACGCAAAAATGATAGTGAATTGTAACGTTCAGCGCCTCCTAATGACGATAGAAGACTCAAATTGCGTCGCGATCCAATACATCGTCCTCCAGCCGACTTGTCTCCAAGGGTCTATTGCTGCCTCGGGCACCTTATGGTCGTCCTCCTGTGAGTCTAGATTTTCGAATCCGACGCAAAAATGATAGTTAATTGTAACGTTCAGGGCCTCCTAATGCCGATGGAACACTCAAATTGCGTCGAGATTCAATACATCGGCCTCCAGCCGACTTGTCTCCAAGGGTCTATTGCTGCCTCGGGCACCTTATGGTCGTTGTCCTGTGAGTCTACATTGACGAATCCGACGCAAAAATGATAGTTAATTGTAACGTTCAGGGCCTTCTAATGACGATGGAACACTCAAATTGCGTCGAGATTCAATACATCGGTTTCCAGCCTACTTGTCTCCAAGGGGATATCGATGCCTCGGGCACCACATGGTCCTTCTCCTGTGAGTATAGATTTTCGAATCCGACGCGAAAATGATAGTGAATTGTAACGTTCAGCGCCTCCTAATGACGATAGAAGACTCAAATTGCGTCGCGATCCAATACATCGTCCTCCAGCCGACTTGTCTCCAAGGGTCTATTGCTGCCTCGGGTACCTTATGGTCGTTCTCCTGTGAGTCTAGATTTTCGAATCCGACGCAAAAATGATAGTTAATTGTAACGTTCAGAGCCTTGTAATGACGATGGAACACTCAAATTGCGTCGAGATTCAATACATCGGCCTCCAGCCGACTTGTCTCCAAGGGTCTATTGCTGCCTCGGGCACCTTATGGTCGTTGTCCTGTGAGTCTAGATTTTCGAATCCGACGCAAAAATGATAGTTAATTGTAACGTTCAGGGCCTTCTAATGACGATGGAACACTCAAATTGCGTCGCGATCCAATACATCGTCCTCCAGCCGACTTGGCTCCAAGGGTCTATTGCTGCCTCGGGCACCTTATGGTCGTTCTCCTGTGAGTCTAGATTTTCGAATCCGACGCAAAAATGATAGTTAATTGTAACGTTCAGGGCCTTGTAATGACGATGGAACACTCAAATTGCGTCGAGATTCAATACATCGGCCTCCAGCCGACTTGTCTCCAAGGGTCTATTGCTGCCTCGGGCACCTTATGGTCGTTGTCCTGTGAGTCTAGATTTTCGAATCCGACGCAAAAATGATAGTTAATTGTAACGTTCAGGGCCTTCTAATGACGATGGAACACTCAAATTGCGTCGAGATTCAATACATCGGCCTCCAGCCTACTTGTCTCCAAGGGGATATCGCTGCCTCGGGCACCACATGGTCCTTCTCCTGTGAGTCTAGATTTTCGAATCCGACGCAAAAATGATAGTGAATTGTAACGTTCAGCCCCTCCTAATGACGATAGAAGACTCAAATTGCGTCGCGATCCAATACATCGTCCTCCAGCCGACTTGTCTCCAAGGGTCTATTGCTGCCTCGGGCACCTTATGGTCGTCCTCCTGTGAGTCTAGATTTTCGAATCCGACGCAAAAATGATAGTTAATTGTAACGTTCAGGGCCTCCTAATGCCGATGGAACACTCAAATTGCGTCGAGATTCAATACATCGGCCTCCAGCCGACTTGTCTCCAAGGGTCTATTGCTGCCTCGGGCACCTTATGGTCGTTGTCCTGTGAGTCTACATTGACGAATCCGACGCAAAAATGATAGTTAATTGTAACGTTCAGGGCCTTCTAATGACGATGGAACACTCAAATTGCGTCGAGATTCAATACATCGGTTTCCAGCCTACTTGTCTCCAAGGGGATATCGATGCCTCGGGCACCACATGGTCCTTCTCCTGTGAGTCTAGATTTTCGAATCCGACGCAAAAATGATAGTGAATTGTAACGTTCAGCGCCTCCTAATGACGATAGAAGACTCAAATTGCGTCGCGATCCAATACATCGTCCTCCAGCCGACTTGTCTCCAAGGGTCTATTGCTGCCTCGGGTACCTTATGGTCGTTCTCCTGTGAGTCTAGATTTTCGAATCCGACGCAAAAATGATAGTTAATTGTAACGTTCAGGGCCTTGTAATGACGATGGAACACTCAAATTGCGTCGAGATTCAATACATCGGCCTCCAGCCGACTTGTCTCCAAGGGTCTATTGCTGCCTCGGGCACCTTATGGTCGTTGTCCTGTGAGTCTAGATTTTCGAATCCGACGCAAAAATGATTGTTAATTGTAACGTTCAGGGCCTTCTAATGACGATGGAACACTCAAATTGCGTCGAGATTCAATACATCGTCCTCCAGCCGACTTGTCAACCAAGGGTCTATTGCTGCCTCGGGCACCTTATGGTCGTTCTCCTGTGAGTCTAGATTTTCGAATCCGACGCAAAAATGATAGTTAATTGAAACTTTCAGGGCCTTGTAATGACGATGGAACACTCAAATTGCGTCGAGATTCAATACATCGGCCTCCAGCCGACTTGTCTCCAAGGGTCTATTGCTGCCTCGGGCACCTTATGGTCGTTGTCCTGTGAGTCTAGATTTTCGAATCCGACGCAAAAATGATAGTTAATTGTAACGTTCAGTGCCTTCTAATGACGATGGAACACTCAAATTGCGTCGAGATTCAATACATCGTCCTCCAGCCGACTTGTCTCCAAGGGTCTATTGCTGCCTCGGGCACCTTATGGTCGTTCTCCTGTGAGTTTAGATTTTCGAATCCGACGCAAAAATGATAGTTAATTGTAACGTTCAGGGCCTTGTAATGACGATGGAACACTCAAATTGCGTCGAGATTCAATACATCGGCCTCCAGCCGACTTGTCTCCAAGGGTCTATTGCTGCCTCGGGCACCTTATGGTCGTTCTCCTGTGAGTTTAGATTATCGAATCCGACGCCAAAATGATAGTTAATTATAACGTTCAGGGCCCTCCTAATGCCGATGGAACACTCAAATTGCGTCGAGATTCAATACATCGGCCTCCAGCCGACTTGTCTCCAAGGGTCTATTGCTGCCTCGGGCACCTTATGGTCGTTGTCCTGTGAGTCTAGATTTTCGAATCCGACGCAAAAATGATAGTTAATTGTAACGTTCAGGGCCTTGTAATGACGATGGAACACTCAAATTGCGTCGAGATTCAATACATCGGCCTCCAGCCTACTTGTCTCCAAGGGGATATCGCTGCCTCGGGCACCACATGGTCCTTTTCCTGTGAGTCTAGATTTTCGAATCCGACGCAAAAATGATAGTGAATTGTAACGTTCAGCGCCTCCTAATGACGATAGAAGACTCAAATTGCGTCGCGATCCAATACATCGTCCTCCAGCCGACTTGTCTCCAAGGGTCTATTGCTGCCTCGGGCCCCTTATGGTCGTTCTCCTGTGAGTCTAGATTTTCGAATCCGACGCAAAAATGATAGTTAATTGTAACGTTCAGCGCCTCCTAATGACGATAGAAGACTCAAATTGCGTCGCGATCCAATACATCGTCCTCCAGCCGACTTGTCTCCAAGGGTCTATTGCTGCCTCGGGCACCTTACGGTCGTTCTCCTGTGAGTCTAGATTTTCGAATCCGACGCAAAACTGATAGTTAATTGTAACGTTCAGGGCCTTCTAATGACGATGGAACACTCAAATTGCGTCGAGATACAATACATCGTCCTCCAGCCGACTTGTCTCCAAGGATCTAATGCTGCCTCGGGCACCTAATGGTCGTTCTCTTGTAATGCTAGATTTTCGAATCCGACGCAAAAATGATAGTTAATTGTAACGTTCAGGGCCGCCTAATGACGATGGAACTCTCAAATTGCGTCGAGATTCAATACATCGTCCTCCAGCCGACTTGTCTCCAAGGGTCTATTGCTGCCTCGGGCACCTTATGGTCGTTCTCCTGTGAGTCTAGATTTTCGAACCCAACGCTAAAATGATAGTTAATTGTAACGTTCAGGGCCTCCTAATGCCGATGGAACACTCAAATTGCGTCGAGATTCAATACATCGGCCTCCAGCCGACTTGTCTCCAAGGGTCTATTGCTGCCTCGGGCACCTTATGGTCGTTCTCCTGTGAGTCTAGATTTTCGAACCCGACGCAAAAATGATAGTTAATTGTAACGTTCAGGGCCTCCTAATGCCGATGGAACACTCAAATTGCGTCGAGATTCAATACATCGGCCTCCAGCCGACTTGTCTCCAAGGGTCTATTGCTGCATCGGGCACCTTATGGTCGTTCTCCTGTGAGTCTAGATTTTCGAATCCGACGGAAAAATGATAGTTAATTGTAACGTTCAGGGCCTTGTAATGACGATGGAACACTCAAATTGCGTCGAGATTCAATACATCGGCCTCCAGCCGACTTGTCTCCAAGGGTCTATTGCTGCCTCGGGCACCTTATGGTCGTTCTCCTGTGGAGTTTAATTATCGAATCCGACGCAAAAATGATAGTTAATTATAACGTTCAGGGCCTCCTAATGCCGATGGAAGACTCAAATTATGTCGAGATTCAATACATCGGCCTCCAGCCGACTTGTCTCCAAGGGTCTATTGCTGCCTCGGGCACCTTATGGTCGTTGTCCTGTGAGTCTACATTTTCGAATCCGACGCAAAAATGATAGTTAATTGTAACGTTCAGGGCCTTCTAATGACGATGGAACTCTCAAATTGCGTCGAGATTCAATACATCGGCCTCCAGCCTACTTGTCTCCAAGGGGATATCGCTGCCTCGGGCACCACATGGTCCTTCTCCTGTGAGTCTAGATTTTCGAATCCGACGCAAAAATGATAGTGAATTGTAACGTTCAGCGCCTCCTAATGACGATAGAAGACTCAAATTGCGTCGCGATCCAATACATCGTCCTCCAGCCGACTTGTCTCCAAGGGTCTATTGCTACCTCGGGCACCTTATGGTCGTTCTCCTGTGAGTCTAGATTTTCGAATCCGACGCAAAAATGATAGTTAATTGTAACGTTCAGGGCCTTGTAATGACGATGGAACACTCAAATTGCGTCGAGATTCAATACATCGGCCTCCAGCCGACTTGTCTCCAAGGGTCTATTGCTGCCTCGGGCACCTTATGGTCGTTGTCCTGTGAGTCTAGATTTTCGAATCCGACGCAAAAATGATAGTTAATTGCAACGTTCAGGGCCTTCTAATGACGATGGAACACTCAAATTGCGTCGAGATTCAATACATCGTCCTCCAGCCGACTTGTCAACCAAGGGTCTATTGCTGCCTCGGGCACCTTATGGTCGTTCTCCTGTGAGTCTAGATTTTCGAATCCGACGCAAAAATGATAGTTAATTGAAACTTTCAGGGCCTTGTAATGACGATGGAACACTCAAATTGCGTAGAGATTCAATACATCGGCCTCCAGCCGACTTGTCTCCAAGGGTCTATTGCTGCCTCGGGCACCTTATCGTCGTTGTCCTGTGAGTCTAGATTTTCGAATCCGACGCCAAAATGATAGTTAATTATAACGTTCATGGCCTCCTAATGCCGATGGAACACTCAAATTGCGTCGAGATTCAATACATCGGCCTCCAGCCGACTTGTCTCCAAGGGTCTATTGCTGCCTCGGGCACCTTATGGTCGTTGTCCTGTGAGTCTAGATTTTCGAATCCGACGCAAAAATGATAGTTAATTGTAACGTTCAGGGCCTTGTAATGACGATGGAACACTCAAATTGCGTCGAGATTCAATACATCGGCCTCCAGCCTACTTGTCTCCAAGGGGATATCGCTGCCTCGGGCACCACATGGTCCTTTTCCTGTGAGTCTAGATTTTCGAATCCGACGCAAAAATGATAGTGAATTGTAACGTTCAGCGCCTCCTAATGACGATAGAAGACTCAAATTGCGTCGCGATCCAATACATCGTCCTCCAGCCGACTTGTCTCCAAGGGTCTATTGTTGCCTCGGGCACCTTATGGTCGTTCTCCTGTGAGTCTAGATTTTCGAATCCGACGCAAAAATGATAGTTAATTGTAACGTTCAGCGCCTCCTAATGACGATAGAAGACTCAAATTGCGTCGCGATCCAATACATCGTCCTCCACCCGACTTGTCTCCAAGGGTCTATTGCTGCCTCGGGCACCTTATGGTCGTTCTCCTATGAGTTTAGATTATCGAATCCGACGCAAAAATGATCGTTAATTATAATGTTCAGGGCCTCCTAATGCCGATGGAACACTCAAATTGCGTCGAGATTCAATACATCGGCCTCCAGCCGACTTGTCTCCAAGGGTCTATTGCTGCCTCGGGCACCTTATGGTCGTTGTCCTGTGTGTCTAGATTTTCGAATCCGACGCAAAAATGATAGTTAATTGTAACGTTCAGGGCCTTCTAATGACGATGGAACACTCAAATTGCGTCGAGATTCAATACATCGGCCTCCAGCCTACTTGTCTCCAAGGGGATATCGCTGCCTCGGGCACCACATGGTCCTTCTCCTGTGAGTATAGATTTTCGAATCCGACGCCAAAATGATAGTGAATTGTAACGTTCAGCGCCTCCTAATGACGATAGAAGACTCAAATTGCGTCGCGATCCAATACATCGTCCTCCAGCCGACTTGTCTGCAAGGGTCTATTGCTGCTTCAGGCACCTTATGGTCGTTGTCCTGTGAGTCTAGATTTTTGAATCCGACGCAAAAATGATAGTTAATTGTAACGTTCAGGGCCTTCTAATGACGATGGAACACTCAAATTGCGTCGAGATTCAATACATCGTCCTCCAGCCGACTTGTCTCCAAGGGTCTATTGCTGCCTCGGGCACATTATGGTCGTTCTCCTGTGAGTCTAGATTTTCGAATCCGACGCAAAAATGATAGTGAATTGTAACATTCAGCGCCTCCTAATGACGATAGAAGACTCAAATTGCGTCGCGATCCAATACATCGTCCTCCAGCCGACTTGTCTCCAAGGGTCTATTGCTGCCTCGGGCACCTTATGGTCGTTGTCCTGTGAGTTTAGATTATCGAATCCGACGCAAAAATGATAGTTAATTGTAAGGTTTAGGGCCTCCTAATGACGATGGGACACTCAAATTGCGTCGAGATTCAATACATCGTCCTCCAGCCGACTTGTCTCCAAGGGGATATTGCTGTCTCGGGCACAATATGATCCTTCTCCTGTGAGTCTAGATTTTCGAATCCGACGCAAAAATGATAGTGAATTGTAACGTTCAGCGCCTCCTAATGACGATAGAAGACTCAAATTGCGTCGCGATCCAATACATCGTCCTCCAGCCGACTTGTCTCCAAGGGTCTATTGCTGCCTCGGGCACCTTATGGTCGTTCTCCTGTGAGTCTAGATTTTCGAATCCGACGCAAAAATGATAGTTAATTGTAACGTTCAGGGCCTTCTAATGACGATGGAACACTCAAATTGCGTCGAGATTCAATACATCGGCCTCCAGCCGACTTGTCTCCAAGGGTCTATTGCTGCCTCGGGCACCTTATGGTCGTTCTCCTGTGAGTTTAGATTATCGAATCCGACGCAAAAATGATCGTTAATTATAACGTTCAGGGCCTCCTAATGCCGATGGAACCCTCAAATTGCGTCGAGATTCAATACATCGGCCTCCAGCCGACTTGTCTCCAAGGGTCTATTGCTGCCTCGGGCACCTTATGGTCGTTCTCCTGTGTGTCTAGATTTTCGAATCCGACGCAAAAATGATAGTTAATTGTAACGTTCAGGGCCTTCTAATGACGATGGAACACTCAAATTGCGTCGAGATTCAATACATCGGCCTCCAGCCTACTTGTCTCCAAGGGGATATCGCTGCCTCGGGCACCACATGGTCCTTCTCCTGTGAGTATAGATTTTCGAATCCGACGCAAAAATAATAGTGAATTGTAACGTTCAGCGCCTCCTAATGACGATAGAAGACTCAAATTGCGTCGCGATCCAATACATCGTCCTCCAGCCGACTTGTCTCCAAGGGTCTATTGCTGCCTCGGGCACATTATGGTCGTTCTCCTGTGAGTCTAGATTTACGAATCCGACGCAAAAATGATAGTGAATTGTAACGTTCAGCGCCTCCTAATGACGATAGAAGACTCAAATTGCGTCGCGATCCAATACATCGTCCTCCAGCCGACTTGTCTCCAAGGGTCTATTGCTGCCTCGGGCACCTTATGGTCGTTCTCCTGTGAGTTTAGATTATCGAATCCGACGCAAAAATGATAGTTAATTGTAAGGTTTAGGGCCTCCTAATGACGATGGGACACTCAAATTGCGTCGAGATTCAATACATCGTCCTCCAGCCGACTTGTCAACCAAGGGTCAATTGCTGCCTCGGGCACCTTATGGTCGTTCTCCTGTGAGTCTAGATTTTCGAATCCGACGCAAAAATGATAGTTAATTGTAACGTTCAGGGCCTTGTAATGACGATGGAACACTCAAATTGCATCGAGATTCAATACATCGGCCTCCAGCCGACTTGTCTCCAAGGGTCTATTGCTGCCTCGGGCACCTTATGGTCGTTGTCCTGTGAGTCTAGATTTTCGAATCCGACGCAAAAATGATAGTTAATTGTAACGTTCAGGGCCTTCTAATGACGATGGAACACTCAAATTGCGTCGAGATTCAATACATCGTCCTCCAGCCGACTTGTCAACCAAGGGTCTATTGCTGCCTCGGGCACCTTATGGTCGTTCTCCTGTGAGTCTAGATTTTCGAATCCGACGCAAAAATGATAGTTAATTGAAACTTTCAGGGCCTTGTAATGACGATGGAACACTCAAATTGCGTCGAGATTCAATACATCGGCCTCCAGCCGACTTGTCTCCAAGGGTCTATTGCTGCCTCGGGCACCTTATTGTCGTTGTCCTGTGAGTCTAGATTTTCGAATCCGACGCAAAAATGATAGTTAATTGTAACGTTCAGTGCCTTCTAATGACGATGGAACACTCAAATTGCGTCGAGATTCAATACATCGTCCTCCAGCCGACTCGTCTCCAAGGGTCTATTGCTGCCTCGGGCACCTTATGGTCGTTCTCCTGTGAGTCTAGATTTTCGAATCCGACGCAAAAATGATAGTTAATTGTAACGTTCAGGGCCTTGTAATGACGATGGAACACTCAAATTGCGTCGAGATTCAATACATCGGCCTCCAGCCGACTTGTCTCCAAGGGTCTATTGCTGCCTCGGGCACCTTATGGTCGTTCTCCTGTGAGTTTAGATTATCGAATCCGACGCCAAAATGATAGTTAATTATAACGTTCATGGCCTCCTAATGCCGATGGAACACTCAAATTGCGTCGAGATTCAATACATCGGCCTCCAGCCGACTTGTCTCCAAGGGTCTATTGCTGCCTCGGGCACCTTATGGTCGTTGTCCTGTGAGTCTAGATTTTCGAATCCGACGCAAAAAAGATAGTTAATTGTAACGTTCAGGGCCTTGTAATGACGATGGAACCCTCAAATTGCGTCGAGATTCAATACATCGGCCTCCAGCCTACTTGTCTCCAAGGGGATATCGCTGCCTCGGGCACCACATGGTCCTTTTCCTGTGGATCTAGATTTTCGAATCCGACGCAAAAATGATAGTGAATTGTAACGTTCAGCGCCTCCTAATGACGATAGAAGACTCAAATTGCGTCGCGATCCAATACATCGTCCTCCAGCCGACTTGTCACCAAAGGTCTATTGCTACCTCGGGCACCTTATGGTCGTTCTCCTGTGAGTCTAGATTTTCGAATCCGACGCAAAAATGATAGTTAATTGTAACGTTCAGCGCCTCCTAATGACGATAGAAGACTCAAATTGCGTCGCGATCCAATACATCGTCCTCCACCCGACTTGTCTCCAAGGGTCTATTGCTGCCTCGGGCACCATATGGTCGTTCTCCTGTGAGTTTAGATTATCGAATCCGACGCAAAAATGATCGTTAATTATAATGTTCAGGGCCTCCTAATGCCGATGGAACACTCAAATTGCGTCGAGATTCAATACATCGGCCTCCAGCCGACTTGTCTCCAAGGGTCTATTGCTGCCTCGGGCACCTTATGGTCGTTCTCCTGTGAGTCTAGATTTTCGAATCCGACGCAAAAATGATAGTTAATTGTAACGTTCAGGGCCTTGTAATGACGATGGAACACTCAAATTGCGTCGAGATTCAATACATCGGCCTCCACCCGACTTGTCTCCAAGGGTCTATTGCTGCCTCGGGCACCTTATGGTCGTTGTCCTGTGAGTCTAGATTTTCGAATCCGACGCAAAAATGATAGTTAATTGTAACGTTCAGGGCCTTCTAATGACGATGGAACACTCAAATTGCGTCGAGATTCAATACATCGTCCTCCAGCCGACTTGTCTCCAAGGGTCTATTGCTGCCTCGGGCACCTTATGGTCGTTCTCCTGTGAGTTTAGATTATCGAATCCGACGCAAAAATGATAGTTAATTATAACGTTCAGGGCCTCCTAATGCCGATGGAACACTCAAATTGCGTCGAGATTCAATACATCGGCCTCCAGCCTACTTGTCTCCAAGGGGATATCGCTGCCTCGGGCACCACATGGTCCTTCTCCTGTGAGTCTAGATTTTCGAATCCGACGCAAAAATGATAGTGAATTGTAACGTTCAGCGCCTCCTAATGACGATAGAAGACTCAAATTGCGTCGCGATCCAATACATCGTCCTCCAGCCGACTTGTCTCCAAGGGTCTATTGCTGCCTCGGGCACATTATGGTCGTTCTCCTGTGAGTCTAGATTTTCGAATCCGACGCAAAAATGATAGTGAATTGTAACATTCAGCGCCTCCTAATGACGATAGAAGACTCAAATTGCGTCGCGAACCAATACATCGTCCTCCAGCCGACTTGTCTCCAAGGGTCTATTGCTGCCTCGGGCACCTTATGGTCGTTGTCCTGTGAGTTTAGATTTTCGAATCCGACGCAAAAATGATAGTTAATTGTAACGTTCAGGGCCTTCTAATGACGATGGAACACTCAAATTGCGTCGAGATTCAATACATCGGCCTCCAGCCGACTTGTCTCCAAGGGTCTATTGCTGCCTCGGGCACCTTATGGTCGTTCTCCTGTAAGTTTAGATTCTCGAATCCGACGCAAAAATGATCGTTAATTATAACGTTCAGGGCCTCCTAATGCCGATGGAACCCTCAAATTGCGTCGAGATTCAATACATCGGCCTCCAGCCGACTTGTCTCCAAGGGTCTATTGCTGCCTCGGGCACCTTATGGTCGTTCTCCTGTGAGTCTAGATTTTCGAATCCGACGCAAAAATGATAGTTAATTGTAACGTTCAGGGCCTTCTAATGACGATGGAACACTCACATTGCGTCGAGATTCAATACATCGGCCTCCAGCCTACTTGTCTCCAAGGGGATATCGCTGCCTCGGGCACCACATGGTCCTTCTCCTGTGAGTATAGATTTTCGAATCCGACGCAAAAATGATAGTTAATTGTAAGGTTTAGGGCCTCCTAATGACGATGGGACACTCAAATTGCGTCGAGATTCAATACATCGTCCTCCAGCCGACTTGTCAACCAAGGGTCAATTGCTGCCTCGGGCACCTTATGGTCGTTCTCCTGTGAGTCTAGATTTTCGAATCCGACGCAAAAATGATAGTTAATTGTAACGTTCAGGGCCTTGTAATGACGATGGAACACTCAAATTGCATCGAGATTCAATACATCGGCCTCCAGCCGACTTGTCTCCAAGGGTCTATTGCTGCCTCGGGCACCTTATGGTCGTTGTCCTGTGAGTCTAGATTTTCGAATCCGACGCAAAAATGATAGTTAATTGTAACGTTTAGGGCCTTCTAATGACGATGGAACACTCAAATTGCGTCGAGATTCAATACATCGTCCTCCAGCCGACTTGTCAACCAAGGGTCTATTGCTGCCTCGGGCACCTTATGGTCGTTCTCCTGTGAGTCTAGATTTTCGAATCCGACGCAAAAATGATAGTTAATTGAAACTTTCAGGGCCTTGTAATGACGATGGAACACTCAAATTGCGTCGAGATTCAATACATCGGCCTCCAGCCGACTTGTCTCCAAGGGTCTATTGCTGCCTCGGGCACCTTATTGTCGTTGTCCTGTGAGTCTAGATTTTCGAATCCGACGCAAAAATGATAGTTAATTGTAACGTTCAGTGCCTTCTAATGACGATGGAACACTCAAATTGCGTCGAGATTCAATACATCGTCCTCCAGCCGACTCGTCTCCAAGGGTCTATTGCTGCCTCGGGCACCTTATGGTCGTTCTCCTGTGAGTCTAGATTTTCGAATCCGACGCAAAAATGATAGTTAATTGTATCGTTCAGGGCCTTGTAATGACGATGGAACCCTCAAATTGCGTCGAGATTCAATACATCGGCCTCCAGCCTACTTGTCTCCAAGGGGATATCGCTGCCTCGGGCACCACATGGTCCTTTTCCTGTGGATCTAGATTTTCGAATCCGACGCAAAAATGATAGTGAATTGTAACGTTCAGCGCCTCCTAATGACGATAGAAGACTCAAATTGCGTCGCGATCCAATACATCGTCCTCCAGCCGACTTGTCACCAAAGGTCTATTGCTACCTCGGGCACCTTATGGTCGTTCTCCTGTGAGTCTAGATTTTCGAATCCGACGCAAAAATGATAGTTAATTGTAACGTTCAGGGCCTTCTAATGACGATGGAACACTCAAATTGCGTCGAGATTCAATACATCGGCCTCCAGCCTACTTGTCTCCAAGGGGATATCGCTGCCTCGGGCACCACATGGTCCTTCTCCTGTGAGTATAGATTTTCGAATCCGACGCCAAAATGATAGTGAATTGTAACGTTCAGCGCCTCCTAATGACGATAGAAGACTCAAATTGCGTCGCGATCCAATACATCGTCCTCCAGCCGACTTGTCTCCAAGGGTCTATTGCTGCCTCGGGCACCTTATGGTCGTTCTCCTGTGAGTCTAGATTTTCGAATCCGACGCAAAAATGATAGTTAATTGTAACGTTCAGGGCCTTGTAATGACGATGGAACACTCAAATTGCGTCGAGATTCAATACATCGGCCTCCAGCCGACTTGTCTCCAAGGGTCTATTGCTGCCTCGGGCACCTTATGGTCGTTGTCCTGTGAGTCTAGATTTTCGAATCCGACGCAAAAATGATAGTTAATTGTAACGTTCAGGGCCTTCTAATGACGATGGAACACTCAAATTGCGTCGAGATTCAATACATCGTCCTCCAGCCGACTTGTCTCCAAGGGTCTATTGCTGCCTCGGGCACCTTATGGTCGTTCTCCTGTGAGTTTAGATTATCGAATCCGACGCAAAAATGATAGTTAATTATAACGTTCAGGGCCTCCTAATGCCGATGGAACACTCAAATTGCGTCGAGATTCAATACATCGGCCTCCAGCCTACTTGTCTCCAAGGGGATATCGCTGCCTCGGGCACCACATGGTCCTTCTCCTGTGAGTCTAGATTTTCGAATCCGACGCAAAAATGATAGTGAATTGTAACGTTCAGCGCCTCCTAATGACGATAGAAGACTCAAATTGCGTCGCGATCCAATACATCGTCCTCCAGCCGACTTGTCTCCAAGGGTCTATTGCTGCCTCGGGCACATTATGGGTCGTTCTCCTGTGAGTCTAGATTTTCGAATCCGACGCAAAAATGATAGTGAATTGTAACATTCAGCGCCTCCTAATGACGATAGAAGACTCAAATTGCGTCGCGAACCAATACATCGTCCTCCAGCCGACTTGTCTCCAAGGGTCTATTGCTGCCTCGGGGCACCTTATGGTCGTTGTCCTGTGAGTTTAGATTTCGAATCCGACGCAAAAATGATAGTTAATTGTAACGTTCAGGGCCTTCTAATGACGATGGAACACTCAAATTGCGTCGAGATTCAATACATCGGCCTCCAGCCGACTTGTCTCCAAGGGTCTATTGCTGCCCTCGGGCACCTTATGGTCGTTCTCCTGTAAGTTTAGATTCTCGAATCCGACGCAAAAATGATCGTTAATTATAACGTTCAGGGCCTCCTAATGCCGATGGAACCCTCAAATTGCGTCGAGATTCAATACATCGGCCTCCAGCCGACTTGTCTCCAAGGGTCTATTGCTGCCTCGGGCACCTTATGGTCGTTCTCCTGTGAGTCTAGATTTTCGAATCCGACGCAAAAATGATAGTTAATTGTAACGTTCAGGGCCTTCTAATGACGATGGAACACTCACATTGCGTCGAGATTCAATACATCGGCCTCCAGCCTACTTGTCTCCAAGGGGATATCGCTGCCTCGGGCACCACATGGTCCTTCTCCTGTGAGTATAGATTTTCGAATCCGACGCAAAAATAATAGTGAATTGTAACGTTCAGCGCCTCCTAATGACGATAGAAGACTCAAATTGCGTCGCGATCCAATACATCGTCCTCCAGCCGACTTGTCTCCAAGGGTCTATTGCTGCCTCGGGCACATTATGGTCGTTCTCCTGTGAGTCTAGATTTTCGAATGCGACGCAAAAATGATAGTGAATTGTAACGTTCAGCGCCTCCTAATGACGATAGAAGACTCAAATTGCGTCGCGATCCAATACATCGTCCTCCAGCCGACTTGTCTCCAAGGGTCTATTGCTGCATCGGGCACCTTATCGTCGTTCTCCTGTGAGTCTAGATTTTCGAATCCGACGGAAAAATGATAGTTAATTGTAACGTTCAGGGCCTTGTAATGACGATGGAACTCTCAAATTGCGTCGAGATTCAATACATCGTCCTCCAGCCGACTTGTCTCCAAGGGTCTATTGCTACCCTCGGGCACCTTATGGTCGTTCTCCTGTGAGTCTAGATTTTCGAACCCGACGCTAAAATGATAGTTAATTGTAACGTTCAGGGCCTCCTAATGCCGATGGAACACTCAAATTGCGTCGAGATTCAATACATCGGCCTCCAGCCGACTTGTCTCCAAGGTCTATTGCTGCCTCGGGCACCTTATGGTCGTTCTCCTGTGAGTTTAGATTATCGAATCCGACGCAAAAATGATCGTTAATTATAACGTTCAGGGCCTCCTAATGCCGATGGAACCCTCAAATTGCGTCGAGATTCAATACATCGGCCTCCAGCCGACTTGTCTCCAAGGGTCTATTGCTGCCTCGGGCACCTTATGGTCGTTGTCCTGTGAGTCTAGATTTTCGAATCCGACGCAAAAATGATAGTTAATTGTAACGTTCAGGGCCTTCTAATGACGATGGAACACTCAAATTGCGTCGAGATTCAATACATCGGCCTCCAGCCTACTTGTCTCCAAGGGGATATCGCTGCCTCGGGCACCACATGGTCCTTCTCCTGTGAGTATAGATTTTCGAATCCGACGCAAAAATAATAGTGAATTGTAACGTTCAGCGCCTCCTAATGACGATAGAAGACTCAAATTGCGTCGCGATCCAATACATCGTCCTCCAGCCGACTTGTCTCCAAGGGTCTATCGCTGCCTCGAGCACATTATGGTCGTTCTCTCTGTGAGTCTAGATTTTCGAATCCGACGCAAAAATGATAGTGAATTGTAACGTTCAGCGCCTCCTAATGACGATAGAAGACTCAAATTGCGTCGCGATCCAATACATCGTCCTCCAGCCGACTTGTCTCCAAGGGTCTATTGCTGCCTCGGGCACCTTATGGTCGTTCTCCCTGTGAGTTTAGATTATCGAATCCGACGCAAAAATGATCGTTAATTATAATGTTCAGGGCCTCCTAATGCCGATGGAACACTCAAATTGCGTCGAGATTCAATACATCGGCCTCCAGCCGACTTGTCTCCAAGGGTCTATTGCTGCCTCGGGCACCTTATGGTCGTTGTCCTGTGAGTCTAGATTTTCGAATCCGACGCAAAAATGATAGTTAATTGTAACGTTCAGGGCCTTCTAATGACGATGGAACACTCAAATTGCGTCGAGATTCAATACATCGGCCTCCAGCCTACTTGTCTCCAAGGGGATATCGCTGCCTCGGGCACCACATGGTCCTTCTCCTGTGAGTATAGATTTTCGAATCCGACGCCAAAATGATAGTGAATTGTAACGTTCAGCGCCTCCTAATGACGATAGAAGACTCAAATTGCGTCGCGATCCAATACATCGTCCTCCAGCCGACTTGTCTCCAAGGGTCTATTGCTGCCTCGGGCACCTTATGGTCGTTCTCCTGTGAGTCTAGATTTTCGAATCCGACGCAAAAATGATAGTTAATTGTAACGTTCAGGGCCTTGTAATGACGATGGAACACTCAAATTGCGTCGAGATTCAATACATCGGCCTCCAGCCGACTTGTCTCCAAGGGTCTATTGCTGCCTCGGGCACCTTATGGTCGTTGTCCTGTGAGTCTAGATTTTCGAATCCGACGCAAAAATGATAGTTAATTGTAACGTTCAGGGCCTTCTAATGACGATGGAACACTCAAATTGCGTCGAGATTCAATACATCGTCCTCCAGCCGACTTGTCTCCAAGGGTCTATTGCTGCCTCGGGCACCTTATGGTCGTTCTCACTGTGAGTTTAGATTATCGAATCCGACGCAAAAATGATAGTTAATTATAACGTTCAGGGCCTCCTAATGCCGATGGAACACTCAAATTGCGTCGAGATTCAATACATCGGCCTCCAGCCTACTTGTCTCCAAGGGGATATCGCTGCCTCGGGCACCACATGGTCCTTCTCCTGTGAGTCTAGATTTTCGAATCCGACGCAAAAATGATAGTGAATTGTAACGTTCAGCGCCTCCTAATGACGATAGAAGACTCAAATTGCGTCGCGATCCAATACATCGTCCTCCAGCCGACTTGTCTCCAAGGGTCTATTGCTGCCTCGGGCACATTATGGTCGTTCTCCTGTGAGTCTAGATTTTCGAATCCGACGCAAAAATGATAGTGAATTGTAACATTCAGCGCCTCCTAATGACGATAGAAGACTCAAATTGCGTCGCGAACCAATACATCGTCCTCCAGCCGACTTGTCTCCAAGGGTCTATTGCTGCCTCGGGCACCTTATGGTCGTTGTCCTGTGAGTTTAGATTTTCGAATCCGACGCAAAAATGATAGTTAATTGTAACGTTCAGGGCCTTCTAATGACGATGGAACACTCAAATTGCGTCGAGATTCAATACATCGGCCTCCAGCCGACTTGTCTCCAAGGGTCTATTGCTGCCTCGGGCACCTTATGGTCGTTCTCCTGTAAGTTTAGATTCTCGAATGCGACGCAAAAATGATCGTTAATTATAACGTTCAGGGCCTCCTAATGCCGATGGAACCCTCAAATTGCGTCGAGATTCAATACATCGGCCTCCAGCCGACTTGTCTCCAAGGGTCTATTGCTGCCTCGGGCACCTTATGGTCGTTCTCCTGTGAGTCTAGATTTTCGAATCCGACGCAAAAATGATAGTTAATTGTAACGTTCAGGGCCTTCTAATGACGATGGAACACTCACATTGCGTCGAGATTCAATACATCGGCCTCCAGCCTACTTGTCTCCAAGGGGATATCGCTGCCTCGGGCACCACATGGTCCTTCTCCTGTGAGTATAGATTTTCGAATCCGACGCAAAAATAATAGTGAATTGTAACGTTCAGCGCCTCCTAATGACGATAGAAGACTCAAATTGCGTCGCGATCCAATACATCGTCCTCCAGCCGACTTGTCTCCAAGGGTCTATTGCTGCCTCGGGCACATTATGGTCGTTCTCCTGTGAGTCTAGATTTTCGAATGCGACGCAAAAATGATAGTGAATTGTAACGTTCAGCGCCTCCTAATGACGATAGAAGACTCAAATTGCGTCGCGATCCAATACATCGTCCTCCAGCCGACTTGTCTCCAAGGGTCTATTGCTGCCTCGGGCACCTTATGGTCGTTCTCCTGTGAGTTTAGATTATCGAATCCGACGCAAAAATGATAGTTAATTGTAAGGTTTAGGGCCTCCTAATGACGATGGGACACTCAAATTGCGTCGAGATTCAATACATCGTCCTCCAGCCGACTTGTCTCCAAGGGGATATTGCTGTCTCGGGCATAATATGATCCTTCTCCTGTGACTCTAGATTTTCGAATCCGACGCAAAAATGATAGTGAATTGTAACGTTCAGCGCCTCCTAATGACGATAGAAGACTCAAATTGCGTCGCGATCCAATACATCGTCCTCCAGCCGACTTGTCTCCAAGGGTCTATTGCTGCATCGGGCACCTTATCGTCGTTCTCCTGTGAGTCTAGATTTTCGAATCCGACGGAAAAATGATAGTTAATTGTAACGTTCAGGGCCTTGTAATGACGATGGAACTCTCAAATTGCGTCGAGATTCAATACATCGTCCTCCAGCCGACTTGTCTCCAAGGGTCTATTGCTACCTCGGGCACCTTATGGTCGTTCTCCTGTGAGTCTAGATTTTCGAACCCGACGCTAAAATGATAGTTAATTGTAACGTTCAGGGCCTAATAATGCCGATGGAACACTCAAATTGCGTCGAGATTCAATACATCGGCCTCCAGCCGACTTGTCTCCAAGGGTCTATTGCTGCCTCGGGCACCTTATGGTCGTTCTCCTGTGAGTTTAGATTATCGAATCCGACGCAAAAATGATCGTTAATTATAACGTTCAGGGCCTCCTAATGCCGATGGAACCCTCAAATTGCGTCGAGATTCAATACATCGGCCTCCAGCCGACTTGTCTCCAAGGGTCTATTGCTGCCTCGGGCACCTTATGGTCGTTGTCCTGTGAGTCTAGATTTTCGAATCCGACGCAAAAATGATAGTTAATTGTAACGTTCAGGGCCTTCTAATGACGATGGAACACTCAAATTGCGTCGAGATTCAATACATCGGCCTCCAGCCTACTTGTCTCCAAGGGGATATCGCTGCCTCGAGCACATTATGGTCGTTCTCCTGTGAGTCTAGATTTTCGAATCCGACGCAAAAATGATACTGAATTGTAACGTTCAGCGCCTCCTAATGACGATAGAAGACTCAAATTGCGTCGCGATCCAATACATCGTCCTCCAGCCGACTTGTCTCCAAGGGTCTATTGCTGCCTCGGGCACCTTATGGTCGTTCTCCTGTGAGTTTAGATTATCGAATCCGACGCAAAAATGATACTTAATTGTAAGGTTTAGGGCCTCCTAATGACGATGGGACACTCAAATTGCGTCGAGATTCAATACATCGTCCTCCAGCCGACTTGTCTCCAAGGGGATATTGCTGTCTCGGGCACAATATGATCCTTCTCCTGTGAGTCTAGATTTTCGAATCCGACGCAAAAATGATAGTGAATTGTAACGTTCAGCGCCTCCTAATGACGATAGAAGACTCAAATTGCGTCGCGATCCAATACATCGTCCTCCAGCCGACTTGTCTCCAAGGGTCTATTGCTGCCTCGGGCACCTTATGGTCGTTCTCCTGTGAGTCTAGATTTTCGAATCCGACGCAAAAATGATAGTTAATTGTAACGTTCAGGGCCTTGTAATGACGATGGAACACTCAAATTGCGTCGAGATTCAATACATCGGCCTCCAGCTGACTTGTCTCCAAGGGTCTATTGCTGCCTCGGGCACCTTATGGTCGTTCTCCTGTGAGTTTAGATTATCGAATCCGACGCAAAAATGATCGTTAATTATAACGTTCAGGGCCTCCTAATGCCGATGGAATCCTCAAATTGCGTCGAGATTCAATACATCGGCCTTCAGCCGACTTGTCTCCTAGGGTCTATTGCTGCCTCGGGCACCTTATGGTCGTTCTCCTGTGAGTCTAGATTTTCGAATCCGACGCAAAAATGATAGTTAATTGTAACGTTCAGGGCCTTCTAATGACGATGGAACACTCAAATTGCGTCGAGATTCAATACATCGGCCTCCAGCCTACTTGTCTCCAAGGGGATATCGCTGCCTCGGGCACCACATGGTCCTTCTCCTGTGAGTATAGATTTTCGAATCCGACGCAAAAATAATAGTGAATTGTAACGTTCAGCGCTTCCTAATGACGATAGAAGACTCAAATTGCGTCGCGATCCAATACATCGTCCTCCAGCCGACTTGTCTCCAAGGGTCTATTGCTGCCTCGGGCACATTATGGTCGTTCTCCTGTGAGTCTAGATTTTCGAATCCGACGCAAAAATGATAGTGAATTGTAACGTTCAGCGCCTCCTAATGACGATAGAAGACTCAAATTGCGTCGCGATCCAATACATCGTCCTCCAGCCGACTTGTCTCCAAGGGTCTATTGCTGCCTCGGGCACCTTATGGTCGTTCTCCTGTGAGTTTAGATTATCGAATCCGACGCAAAAATGATAGTTAATTGTAAGGTTTAGGGCCTACTAATGACGATGGGACACTCAAATTGCGTCGAGATTCAATACATCGTCCTCCAGCCGACTTGTCTCCAAGGGGATATTGCTGTCTCGGGTACAATATGATCCTTCTCCTGTGACTCTAGATTTTCGAACCCGACGCAAAAATGATAGTTAATTGTAACGTTCAGGGCCTCCTAATGCCGATGGAACACTCAAATTGCGTCGAGATTCAATACATCGGCCTCCAGCCGACTTGTCTCCAAGGGTCTATTGCTGCATCGGGCACCTTATGGTCGTTCTCCTGTGAGTCTAGATTTTCGAATCCGACGGAAAAATGATAGTTAATTGTAACGTTCAGGGCCTTGTAATGACGATGGAACACTCAAATTGCGTCGAGATTCAATACATCGGCCTCCAGCCGACTTGTCTAGAAGGGTCTATTGCTGCCTCGGGCACCTTATGGTCGTTCTCCTGTGACTTTAGATTATCGAATCCGACGCAAAAATGATAGTTACTTATAACGTTCAGGGCCTCCTAATGCCGATGGAACACTCAAATTATGTCGAGATTCAATACATCGGCCTCCAGCCGACTTGTCTCCAAGGGTCTATTGCTGCCTCGAGCACCTTATGGTCGTTGTCCTGTGAGTCTAGATTTTCGAATCCGACGCAAAAATGATAGTTAATTGTAACGTTCAGGGCCTTCTAATGACGATGGAACACTCAAATTGCGTCGAGATTCAATACATCGGCCTCCAGCCTACTTGTCTCCAAGGGGATATCGCTGCCTCGGGCACCACATGGTCCTTCTCCTGTGAGTCTAGATTTTCGAATCCGACGCAAAAATGATAGTGAATTGTAACGTTCAGCGCCTCCTAATGACGATAGAAGACTCAAATTGCGTCGCGATCCAATACATCGTCCTCCAGCCGACTTGTCTCCAAGGGTCTATTGCTGCCTCGGGCACCTTATGGTCGTTCTCCTGTGAGTTTAGATTATCGAATCCGACGCAAAAATGATAGTTAATTGTAAGGTTTTGGGCCTCCTAATAACGATGGGACACTCAAGTAGCGTCGAGATTCAATACATCGGCCTCCAGCCTACTTGTCTCCAAGGGGATATCGCTGCCTCGGGCACCACATGGTCCTTCTCCTGTGAGTATAGATTTTCGAATCCGACGCAAAAATAATAGTGAATTGTAACGTTCAGCGCCTCCTAATGACGATAGAAGACTCAAATTGCGTCGCGATCCAATACATCGTCCTCCAGCCGACTTGTCTCCAAGGGTCTATCGCTGCCTCGAGCACATTATGGTCGTTCTCCTGTGAGTCTAGATTTTCGAATCCGACGCAAAAATGATAGTGAATTGTAACGTTCAGCGCCTCCTAATGACGATAGAAGACTCAAATTGCGTCGCGATCCAATACATCGTCCTCCAGCCGACTTGTCTCCAAGGGTCTATTGCTGCCTCGGGCACCTTATGGTCGTTCTCCTGTGAGTTTAGATTATCGAATCCGACGCAAAAATGATACTTAATTGTAAGGTTTAGGGCCTCCTAATGACGATGGGACACTCAAATTGCGTCGAGATTCAATACATCGTCCTCCAGCCGACTTGTCTCCAAGGGGATATTGCTGTCTCGGGCACAATATGATCCTTCTCCTGTGAGTCTAGATTTTCGAATCCGACGCAAAAATGATAGTGAATTGTAACGTTCAGCGCCTCCTAATGACGATAGAAGACTCAAATTGCGTCGCGATCCAATACATCGTCCTCCAGCCGACTTGTCTCCAAGGGTCTATTGCTGCCTCGGGCACCTTATGGTCGTTCTCCTGTGAGTCTAGATTTTCGAATCCGACGCAAAAATGATAGTTAATTGTAACGTTCAGGGCCTTCTAATGACGATGGAACACTCAAATTGCGTCGAGATTCAATACATCGGCCTCCAGCTGACTTGCCTCCAAGGGTCTATTGCTGCCTCGGGCACCTTACGGTCGTTCTCCTGTGAGTTTAGATTACCGAATCCGACGCAAAAATGATCGTTAATTATAACGTTCAGGGCCTCCTAATGCCGATGGAATCCTCAAATTGCGTCGAGATTCAATACATCGGCCTTCAGCCGACTTGTCTCCTAGGGTCTATTGCTGCCTCGGGCACCTTATGGTCGTTCTCCTGTGAGTCTAGATTTTCGAATCCGACGCAAAAATGATAGTTAATTGTAACGTTCAGGGCCTTCTAATGACGATGGAACACTCAAATTGCGTCGAGATTCAATACATCGGCCTCCAGCCTACTTGTCTCCAAGGGGATATCGCTGCCTCGGGCACCACATGGTCCTTCTCCTGTGAGTATAGATTTTCGAATCCGACGCAAAAATAATAGTGAATTGTAACGTTCAGCTCTTCCTAATGACGATAGAAGACTCAAATTGCGTCGCGATCCAATACATCGTCCTCCAGCCGACTTGTCTCCAAGGGTCTATTGCTGCCTCGGGCACATTATGGTCGTTCTCCTGTGAGTCTAGATTTTCGAATCCGACGCAAAAATGATAGTGAATTGTAACGTTCAGCGCCTCCTAATGACGATAGAAGACTCAAATTGCGTCGCGATCCAATACATCGTCCTCCAGCCGACTTGTCTCCAAGGGTCTATTGCTGCCTCGGGCACCTTATGGTCGTTCTCCTGTGAGTTTAGATTATCGAATCCGACGCAAAAATGATAGTTAATTGTAAGGTTTAGGGCCTCCTAATGACGATGGGACACTCAAATTGCGTCGAGATTCAATACATCGTCCTCCAGCCGACTTGTCTCCAAGGGGATATTGCTGTCTCGGGTACAATATGATCCTTCTCCTGTGACTCTAGATTTTCGAATCCGACGCAAAAATGATAGTGAATTGTAACGTTCAGCGCCTCCTAATGACGATAGAAGACTCAAATTGCGTCGCGATCCAATACATCGTCCTCCAGCCGACTTGTCTCCAAGGGTCTATTGCTGCCTCGGGCACCTTATGGTCGTTCTCCTGTGAGTCTAGATTTTCGAATCCGACGCAAAAATGATAGTTAATTGTAACGTTCAGGGCCTTCTAATGACGATGGAACACTCAAATTGCGTCGAGATACAATACATCGTCTTCCAGCCGACTTGTCTCCAAGGATCTAATGCTGCCTCGGGCACTTTATGGTCGTTCTCTTGTAATTCTAGATTTTCGAATCCGACGCAAAAATGATAGTTAATTGTAACGTTCAGGGCCGCCTAATGACGATGGAACTCTCAAATTGCGTCGAGATTCAATACATCGTCCTCCAGCCGACTTGTCTCCAAGGGTCTATTGCTACCTCGGGCACCTTATGGTCGTTCTCCTGTGAGTCTAGATTTTCGAACCCGACGCTAAAATGATAGTTAATTGTAACGTTCAGGGCCTCCTAATGCCGATGGAACACTCAAATTGCGTCGAGATTCAATACATCGGCCTCCAGCCGACTTGTCTCCAAGGGTCTATTGCTGCCTCGGGCACCTTATGGTCGTTCTCCTGTGAGTCTAGATTTTCGAACCCGACGCAAAAATGATAGTTAATTGTAACGTTCAGGGCCTCCTAATGCCGATGGAACACTCAAATTGCGTCGAGATTCAATACATCGGCCTCCAGCCGACTTGTCTCCAAGGGTCTATTGCTGCATCGGGCACCTTATGGTCGTTCTCCTGTGAGTCTAGATTTTCGAATCCGACGGAAAAATGATAGTTAATTGTAACGTTCAGGGCCTTGTAATGACGATGGAACACTCAAATTGCGTCGAGATTCAATACATCGGCCTCCAGCCGACTTGTCTCCAAGGGTCTATTGCTGCCTCGGGCACCTTATGGTCGTTCTCCTGTGACTTTAGATTATCGAATCCGACGCAAAAATGATAGTTACTTATAACGTTCAGGGCCTCCTAATGCCGATGGAACACTCAAATTATGTCGAGATTCAATACATCGGCCTCCAGCCGACTTGTCTCCAAGGGTCTATTGCTGCCTCGAGCACCTTATGGTCGTTGTCCTGTGAGTCTAGATTTTCGAATCCGACGCAAAAATGATAGTTAATTGTAACGTTCAGGGCCTTCTAATGACGATGGAACACTCAAATTGCGTCGAGATTCAATACATCGGCCTCCAGCCTACTTGTCTCCAAGGGGATATCGCTGCCTCGGGCACCACATGGTCCTTCTCCTGTGAGTCTAGATTTTCGAATCCGACGCAAAAATGATAGTGAATTGTAACGTTCAGCGCCTCCTAATGACGATAGAAGACTCAAATTGCGTCGCGATCCAATACATCGTCCTCCAGCCGACTTGTCTCCAAGGGTCTATTGCTGCCTCGGGCACCTTATGGTCGTTCTCCTGTGAGTCTAGATTATCGAATCCGACGCAAAAATGATAGTTAATTGTAAGGTTTTGGGCCTCCTAATGACGATGGGACACTCAAGTAGCGTCGAGATTCAATACATCGTCCTCCAGCCGACTTGTCTCCAAGGGGATATTGCCGTCTCGGGCACAATATGATCCTTCTCCTGTGAGTCTAGATTTTCGAATCCGACGCAAAAATGATAGTGAATTGTAACGTTCAGCGCCTCCTAATGACGATAGAAGACTCAAATTGGGTCGCGATCCAATACATCGTCCTCCAGCCGACTTGTCTCCAAGGGTCTATTGCTGCCTCGGGCACCTTATGGTCGTTCTCCTGTGAGTCTAGATTTTCGAATCCGACGCAAAAATGGTAGTTAATTGTAACGTTCAGGGCCTTCTAATGACAATGGAACACTCAAATTGCGTCGAGATACAATACATCGTCCTCCAGCCGACTTGTCTCCAAGGATCTAATGCTGCCTCGGGCACTTTATGGTCGTTCTCTTGTAATTCTAGATTTTCGAATCCGACGCAAAAATGATAGTTAATTGTAACGTTCAGGGCCGCCTAATGACAATGGAACTCTCAAATTGCGTCGAGATTCAATACATCGTCCTCCAGCCGACTTGTCTCCAAGGGTCTATTGCTGCCTCGGGCACCTTATGGTCGTTCTCCTGTGAGTCTAGATTTTCGAACCCGACGCTAAAATGATAGTTAATTGTAACGTTCAGTGCCTCCTAATGCCGATGGAACACTCAAATTGCGTCGAGATTCAATACATCGGCCTCCAGCCGACTTGTCTCCAAGGGTCTATTGCTGCGTCGGGCACCTTATGGTCGTTCTCCTGTGAGTCTAGATTTTCGAATCCGACACAAAAATGAAAGTTAATTGTAACGTTCAGGTCCTTCTAATGACGATGGAACACTCAATTCAATACATCGGCCTCCAGCCGACTTGTCTCCAAGGGTCTATTGCTGCGTCGGGCACCTTATGGTCGTTCTCCTGTGAGTCTAGATTTTCGAACCCGACGCTAAAATGATAGTTAATTGTAACGTTCAGTGCCTCCTAATGCCGATGGAACACTCAAATTGCGTCGAGATTCAATACATCGGCCTCCAGCCGACTTGTCTCCAAGGGTCTATTGCTGCGTCGGGCACCTTATGGTCGTTCTCCTGTGAGTTTAGATTATCGAATCCGACGCAAAAATGATAGTTAATTATAACGTTCAGGGCCTCCTAATGACGATAGAAGACTCAAATTGCGTCGCGATCCAATACATCGTCCTCCAGCCGACTTGTCTCCAAGGGTCTATTGCTGCCTCGGGCACCTTATGGTCGTTGTCCTGTGAGTCTAGATTTTTGAATCCGACGCAAAAATGATAGTTAATTGTAACGTTCAGGGCCTTCTAATGACGATGGAACACTCAAATTGCGTCGAGAATCAATACATCGTCCTCCAGCCGACTTGTCTCCAAGGGTCTATTGCTGCCTCGGGCACCTTATGGTCGTTCTCCTGTGAGTCTAGATTTTCGAATCCGACGCAAAAATGATAGTTAATTGTAACGTTCAGGGCCTTGTAATGACGATGGAACACTCAAATTGCGTCGAGATTCAATACATCGGCCTCCAGCCGACTTGTCTCCAAGGGTCTATTGCTGCCTCGGGCACCTTATGGTCGTTCTCCTGTGAGTTTAGATTATCGAATCCGACGCCAAAATGATAGTTAATTATAACGTTCAGGGCCTCCTAATGCCGATGGAACACTCAAATTGCGTCGAGATTCAATACATCGGCCTCCAGCCGACTTGTCTCCAAGGGTCTATTGCTGCCTCGGGCACCTTATGGTCGTTGTCCTATGAGTCTAGATTTACGAATCCGACGCAAAAATGACAGTTAATTGTAACGTTCAGGACCTTGTAATGACGATGGAACACTCAAATTGCGTCGAGATTCAATACATCGGCCTCCAGCCTACTTGTCTCCAAGGGGATATCGCTGCCTCGGGCACCACATGGTCCTTTTCCTGTGAGTCTAGATTTTCGAATCCGACGCAAAAATGATAGTGAATTGTAACGTTCAGCGCCTCCTAATGACGATAGAAGACTCAAATTGCGTCGCGATCCAATACATCGTCCTCCAGCCGACTTGTCTCCAAGGGTCTATTGCTGCCTCGGGCACCTTATGGTCGTTCTACTGTGAGTCTAGATTTTCGAATCCGACGCAAAAATGACAGTTAATTGTAACGTTCAGGGCCTTGTAATGACGATGGAACACTCAAATTGCGTCGAGATTCAATACATCGGCCTCCAGCCGACTTGTCTCCAAGGGTCTATTGCTGCCTCGGGCACCTTATGGTCGTTCTCCTGTGAGTTTAGATTATCGAATCCGACGCAAAAATGATAGTTAATTATAACGTTCAGGGCCTCCTAATGCCGATGGAACACTCAAATTATGTCGAGATTCAATACATCGGCCTCCAGCCGACTTGTCTCCAAGGGTCTATTGCTGCCTCGGGCACCTTATGGTCGTTGTCCTGTGAGTCTAGATTTTCGAATCCGACGCAAAAATGATAGTTAATTGTAAGGTTTAGGGCCTCCTAATGACGATGGGACACTCAAATTGCGTCGAGATTCAATACATCGTCCTCCAGCCGACTTGTCTCCAAGGGGATATTGCTGTCTCGGGCACAATATGATCCTTCTCCTGTGAGTCTAGATTTTCGAATCCGACGCAAAAATGATAGTGAATTGTAACGTTCAGCGCCTCCTAATGACGATAGAAGACTCAAATTGCGTCGCGATCCAATACTTCGTCCTCCAGCCGACTTGTTTCCAAGGGTCTATTGCTGCCTCGGGCACCTTATGGTCGTTCTCCTGTGAGTCTAGATTTTCGAATCCGACGCAAAAATGATAGTTAATTGTAACGTTCAGGGCCTCCTAATGCCGATGGAACACTCAAATTGCGTCGAGATTCAATACATCGGCCTCCAGCCGACTTGTCTCCAAGGGTCTATTGCTGCCTCGGGCACCTTATGGTCGTTCTCCTGTGAGTCTAGATTTTCGAACCCGACGCAAAAATGATAGTTAATTGTAACGTTCAGGGCCTCCTAATGCCGATGGAACACTCAAATTGCGTCGAGATTCAATACATCGGCCTCCAGCCGACTTGTCTCCAAGGGTCTATTGCTGCCTCGGGCACCTTATGGTCGTTCTCCTGTGAGTTTAGATTATCGAATCCGACGCAAAAATGATCGTTAATTATAACGTTCAGGGCCTCCTAATGCCGATGGAACCCTCAAATTGCGTCGAGATTCAATACATCGGCCTCCAGCCGACTTGTCTCCAAGGGTCTATTGCTGCCTCGGGCACCTTATGGTCGTTGTCCTGTGAGTCTAGATTTTCGAATCCGACGCAAAAATGATAGTTAATTGTAACGTTCAGGGCCTTCTAATGACGATGGAACACTCAAATTGCGTCGAGATTCAATACATCGGCCTCCAGCCTACTTGTCTCCAAGGGGATATCGCTGCCTCGGGCACCACATGGTCCTTCTCCTGTGAGTATAGACTTTCGAATCCGACGCAAAAATAATAGTGAATTGTAACGTTCAGCGCCTCCTAATGACGATAGAAGACTCAAATTGCGTCGCGATCCAATACATCGTCCTCCAGCCGACTTGTCTCCAAGGGTCTATCGCTGCCTCGGGCACATTATGGTCGTTCTCCTGTGAGTCTAGATTTTCGAATCCGACGCAAAAATGATAGTGAATTGTAACGTTCAGCGCCTCCTAATGACGATAGAAGACTCAAATTGCGTCGCGATCCAATACATCGTCCTCCAGCCGACATGTCTCCAAGGGTCTATTGCTGCCTCGGGCACCTTATGGTCGTTCTCCTGTGAGTTTAGATTATCGAATCCGACGCAAAAATGATACTTAATTGTAAGGTTTAGGGCCTCCTAATGACGATGGGACACTCAAATTGCGTCGAGATTCAATACATCGTCCTCCAGCCGACTTGTCTCCAAGGGGATATTGCTGTCTCGGGCACAATATGATCCTTCTCCTGTGAGTCTAGATTTTCGAATCCGACGCAAAAATGATAGTGAATTGTAACGTTCAGCGCCTCCTAATGACGATAGAAGACTCAAATTGCGTCGCGATCCAATACATCGTCCTCCAGCCGACTTGTCTCCAAGGGTCTATTGCTGCCTCGGGCACCTTATGGTCGTTCTCCTGTGAGTCTAGATTTTCGAATCCGACGCAAAAATGATAGTTAATTGTAACGTTCAGGGCCTTCTAATGACGATGGAACACTCAAATTGCGTCGAGATTCAATACATCGGCCTCCAGCTGACTTGTCTCCAAGGGTCTATTGCTGCCTCGGGCACCTTATGGTCGTTCTCCTGTGAGTTTAGATTATCGAATCCGACGCAAAAATGATCGTTAATCATAACGTTCAGGGCCTCCTAATGCCGATGGAACCCTCAAATTGCGTCGAGATTCAATACATCGGCCTCCAGCCGACTTGTCTCCAAGGGTCTATTGCTGCCTCGGGCACCTTATGGTCCTTCTCCTGTGAGTCTAGATTTTCGAACCCGACGCTAAAATGATAGTTAATTAAAACGTTCAGGGCCTCCTAATGCCGATGGAACCCTCAAATTGCGTCGAGATTCAATACATCGGCCTCCAGCCGACTTGTCTCCAAGGGTCTATTGCTGCCTCGGGCACCTTATGGTCCTTCTCCTGTGAGTCTAGATTTTCGAACCCGACGCTAAAATGATAGTTAATTAAAACGTTCAGGGCCTCCTAATGCCGATGGAACACTCAAATTGCGTCGAGATTCAATACATCGGCCTCCAGCCGACTTGTCTCCAAGGGTCTATTGCTGCCTCGGGCACCTTATGGTCGTTCTCCTGTGAGTCTAGATTTTCGAACCCGACGCAAAAATGATAGTTAATTGTAACGTTCAGGGCCTCCTAATGCCGATGGAACACTCAAATTGCGTCGAGATTCAATACATCGGCCTCCAGCCGACTTGTCTCCAAGGGTCTATTGCTGCATCGGGCACCTTATGGTCGTTCTCCTGTGACTTTAGATTATCGAATCCGACGCAAAAATGATAGTTAATTATAACGTTCAGGGCCTCCTAATGCCGATGGAACACTCAAATTATGTCGAGATTCAATACATCGGCCTCCAGCCGACTTGTCTCCAAGGGTCTATTGCTGCCTCGGGCACCTTATGGTCGTTGTCCTGTGAGTCTAGATTTTCGAATCCGGCGCAAAAATGATAGTTAATTGTAACGTTCAGGGCCTTCTAATGACGATGGAACACTCAAATTGCGTCGAGATTCAATACATCGGCCTCCAGCCTACTTGTCTCCAAGGGGATATCGCTGCCTCGGGCACCACATGGTCCTTCTCCTGTGAGTCTAGATTTTCGAATCCGACGCAAAAATGATAGTGAATTGTAACGTTCAGCGCCTCCTAATGACGATAGAAGACTCAAATTGCGTCGCGATCCAATACATCGTCCTCCAGCCGACTTGTCTCCAAGGGTCTATTGCTGCCTCGGGCACCTTATGGTCGTTCTCCTGTGAGTTTAGATTATCGAATCCGACGCAAAAATGATAGTTAATTGTAAGGTTTAGGGCCTCCTAATGACGATGGGACACTCAAATTGCGTCGAGATTCAATACATCGTCCTCCAGCCGACTTGTCTCCAAGGGGATATTGCCGTCTCGGGCACAATATGATCCTTCTCCTGTGAGTCTAGATTTTCGAATCCGACGCAAAAATGATAGTGAATTGTAACGTTCAGCGCCTCCTAATGACGATAGAAGACTCAAATTGCGTCGCGATCCAATACATCGTCCTCCAGCCGACTTGTCTCCAAGGGTCTATTGCTGCCTCGGGCACCTTATGGTCGTTCTCCTGTGAGTCTAGATTTTCGAATCCGACGCAAAAATGGTAGTTAATTGTAACGTTCAGGGCCTTCTAATGACGATGGAACACTCAAATTGCGTCGAGATACAATACATCGTCCTCCAGCCGACTTGTCTCCAAGGATCTAATGCTGCCTCGGGCACTTTATGGTCGTTCTCTTGTAATTCTAGATTTTCGAATCCGACGCAAAAATGATAGTTAATTGTAACGTTCAGGGCCGCCTAATGACAATGGAACTCTCAAATTGCGTCGAGATTCAATACATCGTCCTCCAGCCGACTTGTCTCCAAGGGTCTATTGCTGCCTCGGGCACCTTATGGTCGTTCTCCTGTGAGTCTAGATTTTCGAACCCGACGCTAAAATGATAGTTAATTGTAACGTTCAGTGCCTCCTAATGCCGATGGAACACTCAAATTGCGTCGAGATTCAATACATCGGCCTCCAGCCGACTTGTCTCCAAGGGTCTATTGCTGCGTCGGGCACCTTATGGTCGTTCTCCTGTGAGTCTAGATTTTCGAATCCGACGCAAAAATGAAAGTTAATTGTAACGTTCAGGGCCTTCTAATGACGATGGAACACTCAATTCAATACATCGGCCTCCAGCCGACTTGTCTCCAAGGGTCTATTGCTGCCTCGGGCACCTTATGGTCGTTGTCCTGTGAGTCTAGATTTTCGAATCCGACGCAAAAATGATAGTTAATTGTAACGTTCAGGGCCTTCTAATGACGATGGAACACTCAAATTGCGTCGAGAACCAATACATCGTCCTCCAGCCGACTTGTCTCCAAGGGGATATTGCCGTCTCGGGCACAATATGATCCTTCTCCTGTGAGTCTAGATTTTCGAATCCGACGCAAAAATGATAGTGAATTGTAACGTTCAGCGCCTCCTAATGACGATAGAAGACTCAAATTGGGTCGCGATCCAATACATCGTCCTCCAGCCGACTTGTCTCCAAGGGTCTATTGCTGCCTCGGGCACCTTATGGTCGTTCTCCTGTGAGTCTAGATTTTCGAATCCGACGCAAAAATGGTAGTTAATTGTAACGTTCAGGGCCTTCTAATGACGATGGAACACTCAAATTGCGTCGAGATACAATACATCGTCCTCCAGCCGACTTGTCTCCAAGGATCTAATGCTGCCTCGGGCACTTTATGGTCGTTCTCTTGTAATTCTAGATTTTCGAATCCGACGCAAAAATGATAGTTAATTGTAACGTTCAGGGCCGCCTAATGACAATGGAACTCTCAAATTGCGTCGAGATTCAATACATCGTCCTCCAGCCGACTTGTCTCCAAGGGTCTATTGCTGCCTCGGGCACCTTATGGTCGTTCTCCTGTGAGTCTAGATTTTCGAACCCGACGCTAAAATGATAGTTAATTGTAACGTTCAGTGCCTCCTAATGCCGATGGAACACTCAAATTGCGTCGAGATTCAATACATCGGCCTCCAGCCGACTTGTCTCCAAGGGTCTATTGCTGCGTCGGGCACCTTATGGTCGTTCTCCTGTGAGTCTAGATTTTCGAATCCGACGCAAAAATGAAAGTTAATTGTAACGTTCAGGGCCTTCTAATGACGATGGAACACTCAATTCAATACATCGGCCTCCAGCCGACTTGTCTCCAAGGGTCTATTGCTGCCTCGGGCACCTTATGGTCGTTGTCCTGTGAGTCTAGATTTTTGAATCCGACGCAAAAATGATAGTTAATTGTAACGTTCAGGGCCTTCTAACGACGATGGAACACTCAAATTGCGTCGAGAATCAATACATCGTCCTCCAGCCGACTTGTCTCCAAGGGTCTATTGCTGCCTCGGGCACCTTATGGTCGTTCTCCTGTGAGTCTAGATTTTCGAATCCGACGCAAAAATGATAGTTAATTGTAACGTTCAGGGCCTTGTAATGACGATGGAACACTCAAATTGCGTCGAGATTCAATACATCGGCCTCCAGCCTACTTGTCTCCAAGGGGATATCGCTGCCTCGGGCACCACATGGTCCTTCTCCTGTGAGTCTAGATTTTCGAATCCGACGCAAAAATGATAGTGAATTGTAACGTTCAGCGCCTCCTAATGACGATAGAAGACTCAAATTGCGTCGCGATCCAATACATCGTCCTCCAGCCGACTTGTCTCCAAGGGTCTATTGCTGCCTCGGGCACCTTATGGTCGTTCTCCTGTGAGTTTAGATTATCGAATCCGACGCAAAAATGATAGTTAATTGTAAGGTTTAGGGCCTCCTAATGACGATGGGACACTCAAATTGCGTCGAGATTCAATACATCGTCCTCCAGCCGACTTGTCTCCAAGGGGATATTGCCGTCTCGGGCACAATATGATCCTTCTCCTGTGAGTCTAGATTTTCGAATCCGACGCAAAAATGATAGTGAATTGTAACGTTCAGCGCCTCCTAATGACGATAGAAGACTCAAATTGCGTCGCGATCCAATACATCGTCCTCCAGCCGACTTGTCTCCAAGGGTCTATTGCTGCCTCGGGCACCTTATGGTCGTTCTCCTGTGAGTCTAGATTTTCGAATCCGACGCAAAAATGGTAGTTAATTGTAACGTTCAGGGCCTTCTAATGACGATGGAACACTCAAATTGCGTCGAGATACAATACATCGCCCTCCAGCCGACTTGTCTCCAAGGATCTAATGCTGCCTCGGGCACTTTATGGTCGTTCTCTTGTAATTCTAGATTTTCGAATCCGACGCAAAAATGATAGTTAATTGTAACGTTCAGGGCCGCCTAATGACAATGGAACTCTCAAATTGCGTCGAGATTCAATACATCGTCCTCCAGCCGACTTGTCTCCAAGGGTCTATTGCTGCCTCGGGCACCTTATGGTCGTTCTCCTGTGAGTCTAGATTTTCGAACCCGACGCTAAAATGATAGTTAATTGTAACGTTCAGGGCCTTCTAATGACAATGGAACACTCAAATTGCGTCGAGATTCAATACATCGTCCTCCAGCCGACTTGTCTCCAAGGGTCTATTGCTGCCTCGGGCACCTTATGGTCGTTCTCCTGTGAGTTTAGATTATCGAATCCGACGCAAAAATGATAGTTAATTGTAACGTTCAGGGCCTTCTAAAGACGATGGGACACTCAAATTGCGTCGAGATTCAATACATCGTCCTCCAGCCGACTTGTCTCCAAGGGGATATTGCTGTCTCGGGCACAATATGATCCTTCTCCTGTGAGTCTAGATTTTCGAATCCGACGCAAAAATGATAGTGAATTGTAACGTTCAGCGCCTCCTAATGACGATAGAAGACTCAAATTGCGTCGCGATCCAATACATCGTCCTCCAGCCGACTTGTCTCCAACTGTCTATTGCTGCCTCGGGCACCTTATGGTCGTTCTCCTGTGAGTCTAGATTTTCGAATCCGACGCAAAAATGATAGTTAATTGTAACGTTCAGGGCCTTGTAATGACGATGGAACACTCAAATTGCGTCGAGATACAATACATCGGCCTCCAGCCGACTTGTCTCCAAGGGTCTATTGCTGCCTCGGGCACCTTATGGTCGTTCTCCTGTGAGTTTAGATTATCGAATCCGACGCAAAAATGATAGTTAATTATAACGTTCAGGGCCTCCTAATGCCGTTGGAACACTCAAATTGCGTCGCGATCCAATACATCGTCCTCCAGCCGACTTTTCTCCAAGGGTCTATTGCTGCCTCGGGCACCTTATGGTCGTTCTCCTGTGAGTTTAGATTATCGAATCCGACGCAAAAATATTAGTTAATTGTAACGTTCAGGGCCTTCTAATGACGATGGGACACTCAAATTGCGTCGAGATTCAATACATCGTCCTCCAGCCGACTTGTCTCCAAGGGGATATTGCTGTCTCGGGCACAATATGATCCTTCTCCTGTGAGTCTAGATTTTCGAATCCGACGCAAAAATGATAGTGAATTGTAACGTTCAGCGCCTCCTAATGACGATAGAAGACTCAAATTGCGTCGCGATCCAATACATCGGCCTCCAGCCGACTTGTCTCCAAGGGTCTATTGCTGCCTCGGGCACCTTATGGTCGTTGTCCTGTGAGTCTAGATTTTCGAATCCGACGCAAAAATGATAGTTAATTGTAACGTTCAGGGCCTTCTAACGACGATGGAACACTCAAATTGCGTCGAGATTCAATACATCGGCCTCCAGCCTACTTGTCTCCAAGGGTCTATTGCTGCCTCGGGCACCTTACGGTCGTTCTCCTGTGAGTTTAGATTATCGAATCCGACGCAAAAATGATAGTTAATTATAACGTTCAGGGCCTCCTAATGCCGATGGAACACTCAAATTGCGTCGAGATTCAATACATCGGCCTCCAGACGACTTGTCTCCAAGGGTCTATTGCTGCCTCGGGCACCTTATGGTCGTTCTCCTGTGAGTCTAGATTTTCGAACCCGACGCTAAAATGCAAGTTAATTGTAACGTTCAGGGCCTTCTAATGACGATGGGACACTCAAATTGTGTCGAGATTCAATACATCGTCCTCCAGCCGACTTGTCTCCAAGGGTCTATTGCTGCCTCGGGCACCTTATGGTCGTTCTCCTGTGAGTCTAGATTTCGAATCCGACGCAAAAATGATAGTGAATTGTAACGTTCAGCGCCTCCTAATGACGATAGAAGACTCAAATTGCGTCGCGATCCAATACATCGTCCTCCAGCCGACTTGTCTCCAAGGGTCTATTGCTGCCTCGGGCACCTTATGGTCGTTCTCCTGTGAGTCTAGATTTTCGAATCCGACGCAAAAATGATAGTTAATTGTAACGTTCAGGGCCTTATAATGACGATGGAACACTCAAATTGCGTCGAGATTCAATACATCGGCCTCCAGCCGACTTGTCTCCAAGGGTCTATTGCTGCCTCGGGCACCTTATGGTCGTTCTCCTGTGAGTTTAGATTATCGAATCCGACGCAAAAATGATAGTTAATTGTAACGTTCAGGGCCTTGTAATGACGATGGAACACTCAAATTGCGTCGAGACACAATACATCGTCCTCCAGCCGACTTGTCTCCAAGGATCAAATGCTGCCTCGGGCACTTTATGGTCGTTCTCTTGTAATTCTAGATTATCGAATCCGACGCAAAAATGATAGTTAATTGTAACGTTCAGGGCCTTCTAATGACGATGGGACACTCAAATTGCGTCGAGATTCAATACATCGTCCTCCAGCCGACTTGTCTCCAAGGGGATATTGCTGTCTCGGGCACAATATGATCCTTCTCCTGTGAGTCTAGATTTTCGAATCCGACGCAAAAACGATAGTGAATTGTAACGTTCAGCGCCTCCCAATGACGATGGAACACTCAAATTGCGTCGAGATTCAATACATCGGCCTCCAGCCGACTTGTCTCCAAGGGTCTATTGCTGCCTCGGGCACCTTATGGTCGTTCTCCTGTGAGTCTAGATTATCGAATCCGACGCAAAAATGATAGTTAATTGTAACGTTCAGGGCCTTCTAATCCCGATGGAACACTCAAATTGCGTCGAGATTCAATACATCGGCCTCCAGCCGACTTGTCTCCAAGGGTCTATTGCTGCCTCGGGCACCTTATGGTCGTTCTCCTGTGAGTCTAGATTTTCGAATCCGACGCTAAAATGAAAGTTAATTGTAACGTTCAGGGCCTCCTAATGACGATGGAACACTCAAATTGCGTCGAGATTCAATACATCGGCCTCCAGCCGACTTGTCTCCAAGGGTCTATTGCTGCCTCGGGCACCTTATGGTCGTTCTCCTGTGAGTCTAGATTTTCGAATCCGACGCAAAAATGATAGTGAATTGTAACGTTCAGCGCCTCCTAATGACGATAGAAGACTCAAATTGCGTCGCGATCCAATACATCGTCCTCCAGCCGACTTGTCTCCAAGGGTCTATTGCTGCCTCGGGCACCTTATGGTCGTTCTCCTGTGAGTCTAGATTTTCGAATCCGACGCAAAAATGATAGTTAATTGTAACGTTCAGGGCCTTATAATGACGATGGAACACTCAAATTGCGTCGAGATTCAATACATCGGCCTCCAGCCGACTTGTCTCCAAGGGTCTATTGCTGCCTCGGGCACCTTATGGTCGTTCTCCTGTGAGTCTAGATTTTCGAACCCGACGCAAAAATGATGGTTGATTGTAACGTTCAGGGCCTCCTAATGACGATGGAACACTCAAATTGCGTCGAGATTCAATACATCGTCCTCCAGCCGACTTGTCTCCAAGGGTCTATTGCTGCCTCGGGCACCTTATGGTCGTTCTCCTGTGAGTCTAGATTTTCGAATCCGACGCAAAAATGATAGTTAATTGTAACGTTCAGGGCCTTCTAATGACGATGGAACACTCAAATTGCGTCGAGATTCAATACATCGGCCTCCAGCCGACTTGTCTCCAAGGGGATATCGCTGCCTCGGGCACCACATGGTCCTTCTCCTGTTAGTTTAGATTTTCGAATCCGACGCAAAAATGATAGTTAATTGTAACGTTCAGGGCCTTCTAATGACGATGGAACACTCAAATTGCGTCGAGATTCAATACATCGGCCTCCAGCCTACTTGTCTCCAAGGGGATATCGCTGCCTCGGGCACCACATGGTCCTTCTCCTGTGAGTATAGATTTTCGAATCCGACGCAAAAATGATAGTGAATTGTAACGTTCAGCGCCTCCTAATGACGATAGAAGACTCAAATTGCGTCGCGATCCAATACATCGTCCTCCAGCCGACTTGTCTCCAAGGGTCTATTGCTGCCTCGGGCACCTTATGGTCGTTCTCCTGTGAGTCTAGATTTTCGAATCCGACGCAAAAATGATAGTTAATTGTAACGTTCAGGGCCTTGTAATGACGATGGAACACTCAAATTGCGTCGAGATTCAATACATCGGCCTCCAGCCGACTTGTCTCCAAGGATCTAATGCTACCTCGGGCACTTTATGGTCGTTCTCTTGTAATTCTAGATTTTCGAATCCGACTCGAAACTGATAGTTAATTGTAACGTTCAGGGCCTCCTAATGCCGATGGAACACTCAAATTGCGTCGAGATCCAATACATCGTTCTCCAGCCGACTTGTCTCCAAGGGTCTATTGCTGCCTCGGGCACCTTATGGTCGTTCTCCTGTGAGTTTAGATTATCGAATCCGACGCAAAAATGATAGTTAATTGTAACGTTCAGGGCCTTCTAATGACGATGGGACACTCAAATTGCTTCGAGATTCAATACAACGTCCTCCAGCCGACTTGTCTCCAAGGGGATATTGCTGTCTCGGGCACAATATGATCCTTCTCCTGTGAGTCTAGATTTTCGAATCCGACGCAAAAATGATAGTGAATTGTAACGTTCAGGGCCTTCTAATGACGATGGAACACTCAAATTGCGTCGAGATTCAATACATCGGCCTCCAGCCGACTTGTCTCCAAGGGTCTATTGCTGCCTCGGGCACCTTATGGTCGTTCTCCTGTGAGTTTAGATTATCGAATCCGACGCAAAAATGATAGTTAATTGTAACGTTCAGGGCCTTGTAATGACGATGGAACACTCAAATTGCGTCGAGACACAATACATCGTCCTCCAGCCGACTTGTCTCCAAGGATCAAATGCTGCCTCGGGCACTTTATGGTCGTTCTCTTGTAATTCTAGATTATCGAATCCGACGCAAAAATGATAGTTAATTGTAACGTTCAGGGCCTTCTAATGACGATGGGACACTCAAATTGCGTCGAGATTCAATACATCGTCCTCCAGCCGACTTGTCTCCAAGGGGATATTGCTGTCTCGGGCACAATATGATCCTTCTCCTGTGAGTCTAGATTTTCGTATCCGACGCAAAAACGATAGCGAATTGTAACGTTCAGCGCCTCCCAATGACGATGGAACACTCAAATTGCGTCGAGATTCAATACATCGGCCTCCAGCCGACTTGTCTCCAAGGGTCTATTGCTGCCTCGGGCACCTTATGGTCGTTCTCCTGTGAGTCTAGATTATCGAATCCGACGCAAAAATGATAGTTAATTGTAACGTTCAGGGCCTTCTAATGCCGATGGAACACTCAAATTGCGTCGAGATTCAATACATCGGCCTCCAGCCGACTTGTCTCCAAGGGTCTATTGCTGCCTCGGGCACCTTATGGTCGTTCTCCTGTGAGTCTAGATTTTCGAATCCGACGCTAAAATGATAGTTAATTGTAACGTTCAGGGCCTCCTAATGACGATGGAACACTCAAATTGCGTCGAGATTCAATACATCGGCCTCCAGCCGACTTGTCTCCAAGGGTCTATTGCTGCCTCGGGCACCTTATGGTCGTTCTCTTGTAATTCTAGATTTTCGAATCCGACGCAAAAATGATAGTTAATTGTAACGTTCAGGGCCGCCTAATGACGATGGAACTCTCAAATTGCGTCGAGATTCAATACATCGTCCTCCAGCCGACTTGTCTCCAAGGGTCTATTGCTGCCTCGGGCACCTTATGGTCGTTCTCCTGTGAGTTTAGATTATCGAATCCGACGCAAAAATGATAGTTAATTGTAACGTTCAGGGCCTTCTAATGACGATGGGACACTCAAATTGCGTCGAGATTCAATACATCGTCCTCCAGCCGACTTGTCTCCAAGGGGGTATTGCTGTCTCGGGCACAATATGATCCTTCTCCTGTGAGTCTAGATTTTCGAATCCGACGCAAAAATGATAGTGAATTGTAACGTTCAGCGCCTCCTAATGACGATAGAAGACTCAAATTGCGTCGCGATCCAATACATCGTCCTCCAGCCGACTTGTCTCCAACTTTCTATTGCTGCCTCGGGCACCTTATGGTCGTTCTCCTGTGAGTCTAGATTTTCGAATCCGACGCAAAAATGATATTTAATTGTAACGTTCAGGGCCTTGTAATGACGATGGAACACTCAAATTGCGTCGAGATACAATACATCGGCCTCCAGCCGACTTGTCTCCAAGGGTCTATTGCTGCCTCGGGCACCTTATGGTCGTTCTCCTGTGAGTTTAGATTATCGAATCCGACGCAAAAATGATAGTTAATTGTAACGTTCAGGGCCTTCTAATGACGATGGGACACTCAAATTGCGTCGAGATTCAATACATCGTCCTCCAGCCGACTTGTCTCCAAGGGGATATCGCTGCCTCGGGCACCACATGGTCCTTCTCCTGTGAGTCTAGATTTTCGAATCCGACGCAAAAATGATAGTTAATTGTAACGTTCAGGACCTTCTAATGACGATGGGACACTCAAATTGCGTCGAGATTCAATACATCGTCCTCCAGCCGACTTGTCTCCTAGGGGATATCGCTGCCTCGGGCACCACATGATCCTTCTCCTGTGAGTCTACATTTTCGAATCCGACGCAAAAATGATAGTGAATTGTAACGTTCAGCGCCTCCTAATGACGATAGAAGACTCAAATTGCGTCGCGATCCAATACATCGTCCTCCAGCCGACTTGTCTCCAAGGGTCTATTGCTGCCTCGGGCACCTTATGGTCGTTCTCCTGTGAGTCTAGATTTTCGAATCCGACGCAAAAATGATAGTTAATTGTAACGTTCAGGACCTTGTAATGACGATGGAACACTCAAATTGCGTCGAGATTCAATACATCGGCCTCCAGCCGACTTGTCTCCAAGGGGATATTGCTGTCTCGGGCACAATATGATCCTTCTCCTGTGAGTCTAGATTTTCGAATCCGACGCAAAAATGATAGTGAATTGTAACGTTCAGCGCCTCCTAATGACGATAGAAGACTCTAATTGCGTCGCGATCCAATACATCGTCCTCCAGCCGACTTGTCTCCAAGGGTCTATTGCTGCCTCGGGCACCTTAAGGTCGTTCTCCTGTGAGTCTAGATTATCGAATCCGACGCAAAAATGATAGTTAATTGTAACGTTCAGGGCCTTGTAATGACGATTGAACACTCAAATTGCGTCGAGATACAATACATCGTCCACCAGCCGACTTGTCTCCAAGGATCTAATGCTGCCTCGGGCACTTTATGGTCGTTCTCTTGTAATTCTAGATTTTCGAATCCGACGCAAAAATGATAGTTAATTGTAACGTTCAGGGCCGCCTAATGACGATGGAACTCTCAAATTGCGTCGAGATTCAATACATCGTCCTCCAGCCGACTTGTCTCCAAGGGTCTATTGCTGCCTCGGGCACCTTATGGTCGTTCTCCTGTGAGTTTAGATTGTCGAATCCGACGCAAAAATGATAGTTAATTGTAACGTTCAGGGCCTTCTAATGACGATGGGACACTCAAATTGCGTCGAGATTCAATACATCGTCCTCCAGCCGACTTGTCTCCAAGGGTCTATTGCTGCCTCGGGCACCTTATGGTCGTTCTCCTGTGAGTTTAGATTATCGAATCCGACGCAAAAATGATAGTTAATTGTAACGTTCAGGGCCTTGTAATGACGATGGAACACTCAAATTGCGTCGAGATTCAATACATCGGCCTCCAGCCGACTTGTCTCCAAGGGTCTATTGCTGCCTCGGGCACCTTATGGTCGTTCTCCTGTGAGTTTAGATTATCGAATCCGACGCAAAAATGATAGTTAATTGTAACCTTCAGGGCCTCCTAATGCCGATGGAACACTCAAATTGCGTCGAGATTCAATACATCGGCCTCCAGCCGACTTGTCTCCAAGGGTCTATTGCTGCCTCGGGCACCTTATGGTCGTTGTCCTGTGAGTCTAGATTTTCGAATCCGACGCAAAAATGATAGTTAATTGTAACGTTCAGGGCCTTCTAATGTCGATGGAACACTCAAATTGCGTCGAGATTCAATACATCGGCCTCCAGCCGACTTGTCTCCAAGGGTCTATTGCTGCCTCGGGCACCTTATGGTCGTTCTCCTGTGAGTTTAGATTGTCGAATCCGACGCAAAAATGATAGTTAATTGTAACGTTCAGGGCCTTCTAATGACGATGGGACACTCAAATTGCGTCGAGATTCAATACATCGTCCTCCAGCCGACTTGTCTCCAAGGGTCTATTGCTGCCTCGGGCACCTTATGGTCGTTCTCCTGTGAGTTTAGATTATCGAATCCGACGCAAAAATGATAGTTAATTGTAACGTTCAGGGCCTTGTAATGACGATGGAACACTCAAATTGCGTCGAGATTCAATACATCGGCCTCCAGCCGACTTGTCTCCAAGGGTCTATTGCTGCCTCGGGCACCTTATGGTCGTTCTCCTGTGAGTTTAGATTATCGAATCCGACGCAAAAATGATAGTTAATTGTAACCTTCAGGGCCTCCTAATGCCGATGGAACACTCAAATTGCGTCGAGATTCAATACATCGGCCTCCAGCCGACTTGTCTCCAAGGGTCTATTGCTGCCTCGGGCACCTTATGGTCGTTGTCCTGTGAGTCTAGATTTTCGAATCCGACGCAAAAATGATAGTTAATTGTAACGTTCAGGGCCTTCTAATGTCGATGGAACACTCAAATTGCGTCGAGATTCAATACATCGGCCTCCAGCCGACTTGTCTCCAAGGGGATATCGCTGCCTCGGGCACCACATGGTCCTTCTCCTGTGAGTCTAGATTTTCGAATCCGACGCAAAAATGATAGTGAATTGTAACGTTCAGCGCCTCCTAATGACGATAGAAGACTCAAATTGCGTCGCGATCCAATACATCGTCCTCCAGCCGACTTGTGCCTCGGGCACCTTATGGTCGTTCTCCTGTGAGTCTAGATTTTCGAATCCGACGCAAAAATGATAGTTAATTGTAACGTTCAGGGCCTTCTAATGACGATGGGACACTCAAATTGCGTCGAGATTCAATACATCGTCCTCCAGCCGACTTGTCTCCAAGGGGATATTGCTGTCTCGGGCACAATATGATCCTTCTCCTCTGAGTCTAGATTTTCGAATCCGACGCAAAAATGATAGTGAATTGTAACGTTCAGCGCCTCCTAATGACGATAGAAGACTCAAATTGCGTCGCGATCCAATACATCGTCCTCCAGCCGACTTGTCTACAAGGGTCTATTGCTGCCTCGGGCACCTTATGGTCGTTCTCCTGTGAGTCTAGATTTTCGAATCCGACGCAAAAATGATAGTTAATTGTAACGTTCAGGGCCTTGTAATGACGATGGAACACTCAAATTGCGTCGAGATTCAATACATCGGCCTCCAGCCGACTTGTCTCCAAGGGTCTATTGCTGCCTCGGGCACCTTATGGTCGTTCTCCTGTGAGTCTAGATTTTCGAACCCGACGCAAAAATGATAGTTAATTGTAACGTTCAGGGCCTTCTAATGACGATGGAACACTCAAATTGAGTCGAGATTCAATACATCGACCTCCAGCCTACTTGTCTCCAAGGGGATATCGCTGCCTCGGGCACCACATGGTCCTTCCCCTGTGAGTATAGATTTTCGAATCCGACGCAAAAATGATAGTTAATTGTAACGTTCAGGGCCTCCTAATGCCGATGGAACACTCAAATTGCGTCGAGATTCAATACATCGGCCTCCAGCGGAATTGTCTCCAAGGGTCTATTGCTGCCTCGGGCACCTTATGGTCGTTCTCCTGTGAGTCTAGATTTTCGAATCCGACGCAAAAATGATAGTGAATTGTAACGTTCAGCGCCTCCTAATGACGATAGAAGACTCAAATTGCGTCGCGATCCAATACATCGTCCTCCAGCCGACTTGTCTCCAAGGGTCTATTGCTGCCTCGGGCACCTTATGGTCGTTCTCCTGTGAGTCTAGATTTTCGAATCCGACGCAAAAATGCTAGTTAATTATAACGTTCAGGGCCTCCTAATGCCGATGGAACACTCAAATTGCGTCGAGATTCAATACATCGGCCTCCAGCCGACTTGTCTCCAAGGGGATATCGCTGACTCGGGCACCACATGGTCCTTCTCCTGTGAGTTTAGATTTTCGAATCCGACGCAAAAATGATAGTTAATTGTAACGTTCAGGGCCTTCTAATGACGATGGAACACTCAAATTGCGTCGAGATTCAATACATCGGCCTCCAGCCTACTTGTCTCCAAGGGGATATCGCTGCCTCGGGCACCACATGGTCCTTCTCCTGTGAGTATAGATTTTCGAAACCGACGCAAAAATGATAGTTAATTGTAACGTTCAGCGCCTCCTAATGACGATAGAAGACTCAAATTACGTCGCGATCCAATACATCGTCCTCCAGCCGACTTGTCTCCAAGGGTCTATTGCTGCCTCGGGCACCTTATGGTCGTTCTCCTGTGAGTTTAGATTATCGAATCCGACGCAAAAATGATAGTTAATTGTAACGTTCAGGGCCTTCTAATGACGATGGGACACTCAAATTGCGTCGAGATTAAATACATCGTCCTCCAGCCGACTTGTCTCCAAGGGGATATTGCTGTCTCGGGCACAATATGATCCTTCTCCTGTGAGTCTAGATTTTCGAATCCGACGCAAAAATGATAGTGAATTGTAACGTTCAGGGCCTTCTAATGACGATAGAAGACTCAAATTGCGTCGCGATCCAATACATCGTCCTCCAGCCGACTTGTCTCCAAGGGTCTATTGCTGCCTCGGGCACCTTATGGTCGTTCTCCTGTGAGTCTAGATTTTCGAACCCGACGCAAAAATGATAGTTAATTGTAACGTTCAGGGCCTCCTAATGACGATAGAAGACTCAAATTGCGTCGCGATCCAATACATCGTCCTCCAGCCGACTTGTCTCCAAGCAATAGCTGCCTCGGGCACCTTATGGTCGTTCTCCTGTGAGTCTAGATTATCGAATCCGACGCAAAAATGATAGTTAATTGTAACGTTCAGGGCCTCCTAATGACGATAGAAGACTCAAATTGCGTCGAGATTCAATACATCGGCCTCCAGCCGACTTGTCTCCAAGGGTCTATTGCTGCCTCGGGCACCTTATGGTCGTTGTCCTGTGAGTCTAGATTTTCGAATCCGACGCAAAAATGATAGTGAATTGTAACGTTCAGCGCCTCCTAATGACGATAGAAGACTCAAATTGCGTCGCGATCCAATACATCGTCCTCCAGCCTACTTGTCTCCAAGGGTCTATTGCTGCCTCGGGCACCTTATGGTCGTTGTCCTGTGAGTCTAGATTTTCGAATCCGACGCAATAATGATAGTGAATTGTAACGTTCAGCGCCTCCTAATGACGATAGAAGACTCAAATTGCGTCGCGATCCAATACTTCGTCCTCCAGCCGACTTGTCTCCAAGGGTCTATTGCTGCCTCGGGCACCACATGGTCCTTCTCCTGTGAGTCTAGATTATCGAATCCGACGCAAAAATGATAGTGAATTGTAACGTTCAGCGCCTCCTAATGACGATAGAAGACTCAAATTGCGTCGCGATCCAATACATCGTCCTCCAGCCGACTTGTCTCCAAGGGTCTATTGCTGCCTCGGGCACCTTATGGTCGTTCTCCTGTGAGTTTAGATTATCGAATCCGACGCAAAAATGATAGTTAATTGTAACGTTCAGGTCCTTCTAATGACGATGGGACACTCAAATTGCGTCGAGATTCAATACATCGGCCTCCAGCCGACTTGTCTCCAAGGGTCTATTGCTGCCTCGGGCACCTTATGGTCGTTCTCCTGTGAGTCTAGATTTTCGAACCCGACGCAAAAATTGATAGTTAATTGTAACGTTCAGGGCCTCCTAATGCCGATGGAACACTCAAATTGCGTCGAGATTCAATACATCGGCCTCCAGCCGACTTGTCTCCAAGGGTCTACTGCTGCCTCGGGCACCTTATGGTCGTTCTCCTGTGAGTCTAGATTTTCGAATCCGACGCAAAAATGATAGTTAATTATAACGTTCAGGGCCTCCTAATGCCGATGGAACACTCAAATTGCGTCGAGATTCAATACATCGGCCTCCAGTCGACTTGTCTCCAAGGGTCTATTGCTGCCTCGGGCACCTTATGGTCGTTCTCCTGTGAGTCTAGATTTTCGAATCCGACGCAAAAATGATATTTAATTGTAACGTTCAGGGCCTTCTAATGACGATGGAACACTCAAATTGCGTCGAGATTCAATACATCGACCTCCAGCCTACTTGTCTCCAAGGGGATATCGCTGCCTCGGGCACCACATGGTCCTTCCCCTGTGAGTATAGATTTTCGAATCCGACGCAAAAATGATAGTTAATTGTAACGTTCAGGGCCTCCTAATGCCGATGGAACACTCAAATTGCGTCGAGATTCAATACATCGGCCTCCAGCCGACTTGTCTCCAAGGGTCTATTGCTGCCTCGGGCACCTTATGGTCGTTCTCCTGTGAGTCTAGATTTTCGAATCCGACGCAAAAATGATAGTGAATTGTAACGTTCAGCGCCTCCTAATGACGATAGAAGACTCAAATTGCGTCGCGATCCAATACATCGTCCTCCAGCCGACTTGTCTCCAAGGGTCAATTGCTGGCTCGGGCACCTTATGGTCGTTCTCCTGTGAGTAGATTTTCGAATCCGACGCGAAACTGATAGTTAATTGTAAGGTTCAGGGCCTTGAAATGACGATGGAACACTCATTTTGCGTCGCGATCCAATACATCGTCCTCCAACCGACTTGTCTCCAAGGGTCAATAGCTGCCTCGGGCACCGTATGGTCTTTCCCCTGTGAGTTTAGATTATCGAATCCGACGCAAAAATGATAGTTAATTGTAAGGTTTAGGGCCTCCTAATGACGATGGGACACTCAAATTGCGTCGAGATTCAATACATCGTCCTCCAGCCGACTTGTCTCCAAGGGGATATCGCTGCCTCGGGCACCACATGGTCCTTATCCTGTGAGTCTAGATTTTCGAATCCGACGCAAAAATGATAGTGAATTGTAACGTTCAGCGCCTCCTAATGACGATAGAAGACTCAAATTGCGTCGCGATCCAATACATCGTCCTCCAGCCGACTTGTCTCCAAGGGTCTATTGCTGCCTCGGGCACCTTATGGTCGTTTTCCTGTGAGTCTAGATTTATGAATCCGACGCAAAAATGATAGTTAATTGTAACGTTCAGGGCCTCCTAATGCCGATGGAACACTCAAATTGCGTCGAGATTCAATACATCGGCCTCCAGCCGACTTGTCTCCAAGGGGATATCGCTGCCTCGGGCACCACATGGTCCTTCTCCTGTGAGTTTAGATTTTCGAATCCGACGCAAAAATGATAGTTAATTGTAACGTTCAGGGCCTTCTAATGACGATGGAACACTCAAATTGCGTCGAGATTCAATACATCGGCCTCCAGCCTACTTGTCTCCAAGGGGATATCGCTGCCTCGGGCACCACATGGTCCTTCTCCTGTGAGTATAGATTTTCGAATCGACGCAAAAATGATAGTGAATTGTAACGTTCAGCGCCTCCTAATGACGATAGAAGACTCAAATTGCGTCGAGATCCAATACATCGTCCTCCAGCCGACTTGTCTCCAAGGGTCTATTGCTGCCTCGGGCACCTTATGGTCGTTCTCCTGTGAGTTTAGATTATCGAATCCGACGCAAAAATGATAGTTAATTGTAACGTTCAGGGCCTTCTAATGACGATGGGACACTCAAATTGCGTCGAGATTCAATACATCGTCCTCCAGCCGACTTGTCTCCAAGGGTCTATTGCTGCCTCGGGCACCTTATGGTCGTTCTCCTGTGAGTCTAGATTTTCGAATCCGACGCAAAAATGATAGTTAATTGTAACGTTCAGGGCCTTCTAATGACGATGGAACACTCAAATTGCGTCGCGATCCAATACATCGTCCTCCAGCCGACTTGTCTCCAAGGGTCTATTGCTGCCTCGGGCACCTTATGGTCGTTGTCCTGTGAGTCTAGATTTTCGAATCCGACGCAAAAATGATAGTGAATTGTAACGTTCAGCGCCTCCTAATGACGATAGAAGACTCAAATTGCGTCGCGATCCAATACATCGTCCTCCAGCCGCCTTGTCTCCAAGGGTCTATTGCTGCCTCGGGCACCTTATAGTCGTTCTCCTGTGAGTCTAGATTTTCGAATCCGACGCAAAAATGATAGTTAATTGTAACGTTCAGGGCCTTCTAATGCCGATGGAACACTCAAATTGCGTCGCGATGCAATACATCGTCCTCCAGCCGACTTGTCTCCAAGGGTCTATTGCTGCCTCGGGCACCTTATGGTCGTTCTCCTGTGAGTCTAGATTTTCGAATCCGACGCAAAAATGATAGTTAATTGTAACGTTCAGGGCCTTGTAATGACGATGGAACACTCAAATTGCGTCGAGATTCAATACATCGGCCTCCAGCCGACTTGTCTCCAAGGGTCTATTGCTGCCTCGGGCACCTTATGGTCGTTGTCCTGTGAGTCTAGATTTTCGAATCCGACGCAAATATGATAGTTAATTGTAACGTTCAGGGCCTTCTAATGACGATGGAACACTCAAATTGCGTCGAGATTCAATACATCGACCTCCAGCCTACTTGTCTCCAAGGGGATATCGCTGCCTCGGGCAATTTGAGTGTTCCATCGGCATTAGGAGGCCCTGAACGTTACAATTAACTATCATTTTTGCGTCGGATTCGATAATCTAAACTCACAGGAGAACGACCATAAGGTGCCCGAGGCAGCAATAGACCCTTGGAGACAAGTCGGCTGGAGGACGATGTATTGGATCGCGACGCAATTTGAGTCTTCTATCGTCATTAGGAGGCGCTGAACGTTACAATTCACTATCATTTTTGCGTCGGATTCGAAAATCTATACTCACAGGAGAAGGACCATGTGGTGCCCGAGGCAGTGATATCCCCTTGGAGACAAGTCGGCTGGAGGACGATGTATTGAATCTCGACGCAATTTGAGTGTCCCATCGTCATTAGGAGGCCCTAAACCTTACAATTAACTATCATTTTTGCGTCGGATTCGATAATCTAAACTCACAGGGGAACGACCATACGGTGCCCGAGGCAGCTATTGACCCTTGGAGACAAGTCGGTTGGAGGACGATGTATTGGATCGCGACGCAAAATGAGTGTTCCATCGTCATTACAAGGCCCTGAACCTTACAATTAACTATCAGTTTCGCGTCGGATTCGAAAATCTACTCACAGGAGAACGACCATAAGGTGCCCGAGGCAGCAATAGACCCTTGGAGACAAGTCGGCTGGAGGACGATGTATTGGATCGCGACGCAATTTGAGTCTTCTATCGTCATTAGAAGGCGCTGAACGTTACAAATCACTATCATTTTTGCGTCGGATTCGAAAATCTAGACTCACAGGAGAACGACCATAAGGTGCCCGAGGCAGCAATAGACCCTTGGAGACAAGTCGGCTGGAGGCCGATGTATTGAATCTCGACGCAATTTGAGTGTTCCATCGGCATTAGGAGGCCCTGAACGTTACAATTAACTATCATTTTTGCGTCGGATTCGAAAATCTATACTCACAGGGGAAGGACAATGTGGTGCCCGAGGCAGCGATATCCCCTTGGAGACAAGTAGGCTGGAGGTCGATGTATTGAATCTCGACGCAATTTGAGTGTTCCATCGTCATTAGAAGGCCCTGAACGTTACAATTAACTATCATTTTTGCGTCGGATTCGAAAATCTAGACTCACAGGAGAACGACCATAAGGTGCCCAAGGCATTAATAGACCCTTGGAGACAAGTCGGCTGGAGGCCGATGTATTGAATCTCGACGCAATTTGAGTGTTCCATCGGCATTAGGATGCCCTGAACGTTACAATTAACTATCATTTTTGCGTCGGATTCGAAAATCTAGACTCACAGGAGAACGACCATAAGGTGCCCGAGGCAGCAATAGACCCTTGGAGACAAGTCGGCTGGAGGCCGATGTATTGAATCTCGACGCAATTTGAGTGTTCCAACGGCATTAGGAGGCCCTGAACGTTACAATTAACTATGATTTTTGCGTCGGGTTCGAAAATCTAGACTCACAGGAGAACGACCATAAGGTGCCCGAGGCAGCAAAAGACCCTTGGAGACAAGTCGGCTGGAGGCCGATGTATTGAATCTCGACGCAATTTGAGTGTTCCATCGTCATTACAAGGCCCTGAACGTTACAATTAACTATCATTTTTGCGTCGGATTCGAAAATCTAGACTCACAGGAGAACGACCATAAGGTGCCCGAGGCAGCAATAGACCCTTGGAGACAAGTCGGCTGGAGGACGATGTATTGGATCGCGACGCAATTTGAGTCTTCTATCGTCATTAGGAGGCGCTGAACGTTACAATTCACTATCATTTTTGCGTCGGATTCGAAAATCTAGACTCACAGGACAACGACCATAAGGTGCCCGAGGCAGCAATAGACCCTTGGAGACAAGTAGGCTGGAGGCCGATGTATTGAATCTCCACGCAATTTGAGTGTTCCATCGGCATTAGGAGGCCCTGAACGTTATAATTAACGATCATTTTTGCGTCGGATTCGATAATCTAAACTCACAGGAGAACGACCATAAGGTGCCCGAGGCAGCAATAGACCCTTGGAGACAAGTCGGCTGGAGGCCGATGTATTGAATCTCGACGCAATTTGAGTCTTCTATCGTCATTAGGAGGCCCTGAACGTTACAATTAACTATCATTTTTGCGTCGGATTCGATAATCTAGACTCACAGGAGAACGACCATAAGGTGCCCGAGGCAGCAATAGACCCTTGGAGACAAGTCGGCTGGAGGACGATGTATTGGATCGCGACGCAATTTGAGTCTTCTATCGTCATTAGGAGGCCCTGAACGTTACAATTAACTATCATTTTAGCGTCGGGTTCGAAAATCTAGACTCACAGGAGAACGACCATAAGGTGCCCGAGGCAGCAATAGACCCTTGGAGACAAGTCGGCTGGAGGACGATGTATTGGATCGCGACGCAATTTGAGTGTCCCATCGTCATTAGAAGGCCCTGAACGTTACAATTCACTATCATTTTTGCGTCGGATTCGAAAATCTAGACTCACAGGAGAAGGATCATATGGTGCCCGAGACAGCAATATCCCCTTGGAGACAAGTCGGCTGGAGGACGATGTATTGAATCTCGACGCAATTTGAGTGTCCCATCGTCATTAGAAGGCCCTGAACGTTACAATTAACTATCATTTTTGCGTCGGATTCGATAATCTAAACTCACAGGAGAACGACCATAAGGTGCCCGAGGCAGCAATAGACCCTTGGAGACAAGTCGGCTGGAGGCCGATGTATTGAATCTCGACGCAATTTGAGTGTTCCATCGTCATTACAAGGCCCTGAACGTTACAATTAACTATCATTTTTGCGTCGGATTCGAAAATCTAGACTCACAGGACAACGACCATAAGGCTCCCGAGGCAGCAATAGACCCTTGGAGACAAGTCGGCTGGAGGTCGATGTATTGAATCTCGACGCAATTTGAGTCTTCTATCGTCATTAGGAGGCGCTGAACGTTACAATTCACTATCATTTTTGCGTCGGATTCGAAAATCTAGACTCACAGGAGAAGGACCATGTGGTGCCCGAGGCAGCGATATCCCCTTGGAGACAAGTAGGCTGGAGGCCGATGTATTGAATCTCGACGCAATTTGAGTGTTCCATCGTCATTACAAGGCCCTGAACGTTACAATTAACTATCATTTTTGCGTCGGATTCGAAAATCTAGACTCACAGGACAACGACCATAAGGCTCCCGAGGCAGCAATAGACCCTTGGAGACAAGTCGGCTGGAGGACGATGTATTGGATCGCGACGCAATTTGAGTCTTCTATCGTCATTAGGAGGCGCTGAACGTTACAATTCACTATCATTTTTGCGTCGGATTCGAAAATCTAGACTCACAGGAGAAGGACCATGTGGTTCCCGAGGCAGCGATATCCCCTTGGAGACAAGTAGGCTGGAGGCCGATGTATTGAATCTCGACGCAATTTGAGTGTTCCATCGTCATTTGAAGGCCCTGAACGTTACAATTAACTATCATTTTTGCGTCGGATTCGAAAATCTAGACTCACAGGAGAACGACCATAAGGTGCCCGAGGCAGCAATAGACCCTTGGAGACAAGTCGGCTGGAGGCCGATGTATTGAATCTCGACGCAATTTGAGTGTTCCATCGTCATTACAAGGCCCTGAACGTTACAATTAACTATCATTTTTGCGTCGGATTCGAAAATCTAGACTCACAGGAGAACGACCATAAGGTGCCCGAGGCAGCAATAGACCCTTGGAGACAAGTCGGCTGGAGGACGATGTATTGGATCGCGACGCAATTTGAGTGTTCCATCGGCATTAGAAGGCCCTGAACGTTACAATTAACTATCATTTTTGCGTCGGATTCGAAAATCTAGACTCACAGGAGAACGACCATAAGGTGCCCGAGGCAGCAATAGACCCTTGGAGACAAGTCGGCTGGAGGACGATGTATTGGATCGCGACGCAATTTGAGTCTTCTATCGTCATTAGGAGGCGCTGAACGTTACAATTCACTATCATTTTTGCGTCGGATTCGAAAATCTAGACTCACAGGACAACGACCATAAGGTGCCCGAGGCAGCAATAGACCCTTGGAGACAAGTCGGCTGGAGGACGATGTATTGGATCGCGACGCAATTTGAGTGTTCCATCGTCATTAGAAGGCCCTGAACGTTACAATTAACTATCATTTTTGCGTCGGATTCGAAAATCTAGACTCACAGGAGAAGGACCATGTGGTGCCCGAGGCAGCAATAGACCCTTGGAGACAAGTCGGCTGGAGGCCGATGTATTGAATCTCGACGCAATTTGAGTGTTCCATCGGCATTAGAAGGCCCTGAACGTTACAATTAACTATCATTTTTGCGTCTGGTTCGAAAATCTAGACTCACAGGAGAACGACCATAAGGTGCCCGAGGCAGCAATAGACCCTTGGAGACAAGTCGGCTGGAGGACGATGTATTGGATCGCGACGCAATTTGAGTCTTCTATCGTCATTAGGAGGCGCTGAACGTTACAATTCACTATCATTTTTGCGTCGGATTCGAAAATCTAGACTCACAGGAGAAGGATCATATTGTGCCCGAGACAGCAATATCCCCTTGGAGACAAGTCGGCTGGAGGACGATGTATTGAATCTCGACGCAATTTGAGTGTCCCATCGTCATTAGAAGGCCCTGAACGTTACAATTAACTATCATTTTTGCGTCGGATTCGATAATCTAAACTCACAGGAGAACGACCATAAGGTGAACGAGGCAGCAATAGACCCTTGGAGACAAGTCGGCTGGAGGACGATGTATTGGATCGCGACGCAATTTGAGTCTTCTATCGTCATTAGGAGGCGCTGAACGTTACAATTCACTATCATTTTTGCGTCGATTCGAAAATCTATACTCACAGGAGAAGGACCATGTGGTGCCCGAGGCAGCGATATCCCCTTGGAGACAAGTAGGCTGGAGGCCGATGTATTGAATCTCGACGCAATTTGAGTGTTCCATCGTCATTAGAAGGCCCTGAACGTTACAATTAACTTTAATTTTTGCGTCGGATTCGAAAATCTAAACTCACAGGAGAAGGACCATGTGGTGCCCGAGGCAGCGATATCCCCTTGGAGACAAGTCGGCTGGAGGCCGATGTATTGAATCTCGACGCAATTTGAGTGTTCCATCGGCATTAGGAGGCCCTGAACGTTACAATTAACTATCATTTTTGCGTCGGATTCGAAAATCTAGACTCACAGGAGAACGACCATAAGGTGCCCGAGGCAGCAATAGACCCTTGGAGACAAGTCGGCTGGAGGACGATGTATTGGATCGCGACGCAATTTGAGTCTTCTATCGTCATTAGGAGGCGCTGAACGTTACAATTCACTATCATTTTTGCGTCGGATTCGAAAATCTAGACTCACAGGAGAACGACCATAAGGTGCCCGAGGCAGCAATAGACCCTTGGAGACAAGTCGGCTGGAGGCCGATGTATTGAATCTCGACGCAATTTGAGTGTTCCATCGGCATTAGGAGGCCCTGAACGTTACAATTAACTATCATTTTTGCGTCGGATTCGAAAATCTATACTCACAGGAGAACGACCATAAGGTGCCCGAGGCAGCAATAGACCCTTGGAGACAAGGTTATCGAATCCGACGCAAAAATGATCGTTAATTATAACGTTCAGGGCCTCCTAATGCCGATGGAACACTCAAATTGCGTCGAGATTCAATACATCGGCCTCCAGCCTACTTGTCTCCAAGGGTCTATTGCTGCCTCGGGCACCTTATGGTCGTCGTCCTGTGAGTCTAGATTTTCGAATCCGACGCAAAAATGATAGTGAATTGTAACGTTCAGCGCCTCCTAATGACGATAGAAGACTCAAATTGCGTCGCGATCCAATACATCGTCCTCCAGCCGACTTGTCTCCAAGGGTCTATTGCTGCCTCGGGCACCTTATGGTCGTTCTCCTGTGAGTCTAGATTTTCGAATCCGACGCAAAAATGATAGTTAATTGTAACGTTCAGGGCCTTGTAATGACGATGGAACACTCAAATTGCGTCGAGATTCAATGCATCGGCCTCCAGCCGACTTGTCTCCAAGGGTCTTTTGCTGCCTCGGGCACCTTATGGTCGTTCTCCTGTGAGTCTAGATTTTCGAACCCGACGCAAAAATCATAGTTAATTGTAACGTTCAGGGCCTCCTAATGCCGTTGGAACACTCAAATTGCGTCGAGATTCAATACATCGGCCTCCAGCCGACTTGTCTCCAAGGGTCTATTGCTGCCTCGGGCACCTTATGGTCGTTCTCCTGTGAGTCTAGATTTTCGAATCCGACGCAAAAATGATAGTTAATTGTAACGTTCAGGGCATCCTAATGCCGATGGAACACTCAAATTGCGTCGAGATTCAATACATCGGCCTCCAGCCGACTTGTCTCCAAGGGTCTATTAATGCCTTGGGCACCTTATGGTCGTTCTCCTGTGAGTCTAGATTTTCGAATCCGACGCAAAAATGATAGTTAATTGTAACGTTCAGGGCCTTCTAATGACGATGGAACACTCAAATTGCGTCGAGATTCAATACATCGACCTCCAGCCTACTTGTCTCCAAGGGGATATCGCTGCCTCGGGCACCACATTGTCCTTCCCCTGTGAGTATAGATTTTCGAATCCGACGCAAAAATGATAGTTAATTGTAACGTTCAGGGCCTCCTAATGCCGATGGAACACTCAAATTGCGTCGAGATTCAATACATCGGCCTCCAGCCGACTTGTCTCCAAGGGTCTATTGCTGCCTCGGGCACCTTATGGTCGTTCTCCTGTGAGTCTAGATTTTCGAATCCGACGCAAAAATGATAGTGATTTGTAACGTTCAGCGCGTTCTAATGACGATAGAAGACTCAAATTGCGTCGCGATCCAATACATCGTCCTCCAGCCGACTTGTCTCCAAGGGTCTATTGCTGCCTCGGGCACCTTATGGTCGTTCTCCTGTGAGTAGATTTTCGAATCCGACGCGAAACTGATAGTTAATTGTAAGGTTCAGGGCCTTGTAATGACGATGGAACACTCATTTTGCGTCGCGATCCAATACATCGTCCTCCAACCGACTTGTCTCCAAGGGTCAATAGCTGCCTCGGGCACCGTATGGTCGTTCCCCTGTGAGTTTAGATTATCGAATCCGACGCAAAAATGATAGTTAATTGTAAGGTTTAGGGCCTCCTAATGACGATGGGACACTCAAATTGCGTCGAGATTCAATACATCGTCCTCCAGCCGACTTGTCTACAAGGGGATATTGCTGTCTCGGGCACAATATGATCCTTCTCCTGTGAGTCTAGATTTTCGAATCCGACGCAAAAATGATAGTGAATTGTAACGTTCAGCGCCTCCTAATGACGATAGAAGACTCAAATTGCGTCGCGATCCAATACATCGTCCTCCAGCCGACTTGTCTCCAAGGGTCTATTGCTGCCTCGGGCACCTTATGGTCGTTCTCCTGTGAGTCTAGATTTTCGAACCCGACGCAAAAATGATAGTTAATTGTAACGTTCAGGGCCTTCTAATGCCGATGGAACACTCAAATTGCGTCGAGATTCAATACACCGGCCTCCAGCCGACTTGTCTCCAAGGGTCTATTGCTGCCTCGGGCACCTTATGGTCGTTCTCCTGTGAGTCTAGATTTTCGAATCCGACGCAAAAATGATAGTTAATTGTAACGTTCAGGGCCTTCTAATGACGATGGAACACTCAAATTGCGTCGCGATCCAATACATCGTCCTCCAGCCGACTTGTATCCAAGGGTCTATTGCTGCCTCGGGCACCTTATGGTCGTCCTCCTGTGAGTCTAGATTTTCGAATCCGACGCAAAAATGATAGTTAATTGTAACGTTCAGGGCCTTGTAATGACGATGGAACACTCAAATTGCGTCGAGATTCAATACATCGGTTTCCAGCCGACTTGTCTCCAAGGGGCTATTGCTGCCTCGGGCACCTTATGGTCGTTCTCCTGTGAGTCTAGATTTTCGAATCCGACGCTAAAATGATAGTTAATTGTAACGTTCAGGGCCTCCTAATGACGATAGAAGACTCAAATTGCGTCGCGATCCAATACATCGTCCTCCAGCCGACTTGTCTCCAAGGGTCTATTGCTGCCTCGGGCACCTTATGGTCGTTCTCCTGTGAGTCTAGATTATCGAATCCGACGCAAAAATGATAGTTAATTGTAACGTTCAGGGCCTCCTAATGACGATAGAAGACTAAAATTGCGTCGAGATTCAATACATCGGCCTCCAGCCGACTTGTCTCCAAGGGTCTATTGCTGCCTCGGGCACCTTATGGTCGTTCTCCTGTGAGTTTAGATTATCGAATCCGACGCAAAAATGATCGTTAATTATAACGTTCAGGGCCTCCTAATGCCGATGGAACACTCAAATTGCGTCGAGATTCAATACATCGGCCTCCAGCCTACTTGTCTCCAAGGGTCTATTGCTGCCTCGGGCACCTTATGGTCGTTGTCCTGTGAGTCTAGATTTTCGAATCCGACGCAAAAATGATAGTGAATTGTAACGTTCAGCGCCTCCTAATGACGATAGAAGACTCAAATTGCGTCGCGATCCAATACATCGTCCTCCAGCCGACTTGTCTCCAAGGGTCTATTGCTGCCTCGGGCACCTTATGGTCGTTCTCCTGTGAGTCTAGATTTTCGAATCCGACGCAAAAATGATAGTTAATTGTAACGTTCAGGGCCTTGTAATGACGATGGAACACTCAAATTGCGTCGAGATTCAATACATCGGCCTCCAGCCGACTTGTCTCCAAGGGTCTTTTGCTGCCTCGGGCACCTTATGGTCGTTCTCCTGTGAGTCTAGATTTTCGAATCCGACGCAAAAATGATAGTGAATTGTAACGTTCAGCGCCTCCTAATGACGATAGAAGACTCAAATTGCGTCGCGATCCAATACATCGTCCTCCAGCCGACTTGTCTCCAAGGGTCTATTGCTGCCTCGGGCACCTTATGGTCGTTCTCCTGTGAGTCTAGATTTTCGAATCCGACGCAAAAATGATAGTTAATTGTAACGTTCAGGGCATCCTAATGCCGATGGAACACTCAAATTGCGTCGAGATTCAATACATCGGCCTCCAGCCGACTTGTCTCCAAGGGTCTATTAATGCCTTGGGCACCTTATGGTCGTTCTCCTGTGAGTCTAGATTTTCGAATCCGACGCAAAAATGATAGTTAATTGTAACGTTCAGGGCCTTCTAATGACGATAGAAGACTCAAATTGCGTCGAGATTCAATACATCGGCCTCCAGCCGACTTGTCTCCAAGGGTCTATTGCTGCCTCGGGCACCTTATGGTCGTTCTCCTGTGAGTTTAGATTATCGAATCCGACGCAAAAATGATCGTTAATTGTAACGTTCAGGGCCTCCTAATGCCGATGGAACACTCAAATTGCGTCGAGATTCAATACATCGGCCTCCAGCCTACTTGTCTCCAAGGGTCTATTGCTGCCTCGGGCACCTTATGGTCGTTGTCCTGTGAGTCTAGATTTTCGAATCCGACGCAAAAATGATAGTGAATTGTAACGTTCAGCGCCTCCTAATGACGATAGAAGACTCAAATTGCGTCGCGATCCAATACATCGTCCTCCAGCCGACTTGTCTCCTAGGGTCTATTGCTGCCTCGTGCACCTTATGGTCGTTCTCCTGTGAGTCTAGATTTTCGAATCCGACGCAAAAATGATAGTTAATTGTAACGTTCAGGGCCTTCTAATGACGATGGAACACTCAAATTGCGTCGATATTCAATACATCGGCCTCCAGCCTACTTGTCTCCAAGGGGATATCGCTGCCTCGGGCACCACATGGTCCTTCTCCTGTGAGTATAGATTTTCGAATCCGACGCAAAAATGATAGTGAATTGTAACGTTCAGCGCCTCCTAATGACGATAGAAGACTCAAATTGCGTCGCGATCCAATACATCGTCCTCCAGCCGACTTGTCTCCAAGGGTCTATTGCTGCCTCGGGCACCTTATGGTCGTTCTCCTGTGAGTCTAGATTTTCGAATCCGACGCAAAAATGATAGTTAATTGTAACGTTCAGGGCCTTGTAATGACGATGGAACACTCAAATTGCGTCGCGATCCAATACATCGTCCTCCAGCCGACTTGTCTCCAAGGGTCTATTGCTGCCTCGGGCACCTTATGGTCGTTCTCCTGTGAGTTTAGATTATCGAATCCGACGCAAAAATGATAGTTAATTGTAACGTTCAGGGCCTTCTAATAACGATGGGACACTCTAATTGCGTCGAGATTCAATACATCGTCCTCCAGCCGACTTGTCTCCAAGGGGATATTGCTGTCTCGGGCACAATATGATCCTTCTCCTGTGAGTCTAGATTTTCGAATCCGACGCAAAAATGATAGTGAATTGTAACGTTCAGCGCCTCCTAATGCCGATGGAACACTCAAATTGCGTCGAGATTCAATACATCGTCCTCCAGCCGACTTGTCTCCAAGGGTCTATTGCTGCCTCGGGCACCTTATGGTCGTTCTCCTGTGAGTCTAGATTATCGAATCCGACGCAAAAATGATAGCTAATTGTAACGTTCAGGGCCTTCTAATGCCGATGGAACACTCAAATTGCGTCGAGATTCAATACATCGGCCTCCAGCCGACTTGTCTCCAAGGGTCTATTGCTGCCTCGGGCACCTTATGGTCGTTCTCCTGTGAGTTTAGATTATCGAATCCGACGCAAAAATGATAGTTAATTGTAACGTTCAGGGCCTCCTAATGCCGATGGAACACTCAAATTATGTCGAGATTCAATACATCGGCCTCCAGCCGACTTGTCTCCAAGGGTCTATTGCTGCCTCGGGCACCTTATGGTCGTTGTCCTGTGAGTCTAGATTTTCGAATCCGACGCAAAAATGATAGTTAATTGTAACGTTCAGAGCCTTCTAATGACGATGGAACACTCAAATTGCGTCGAGATCAATACATCGGCCTCCAGCCGACTTGTCTCCAAGGGTCTATTGCTGCCTCGGGCACCTTATGGTCGTTCTCCTGTGAGTTTAGAATATCGAATCCGACGCAAAAATGATAGTTAATTATAATGTTCAGGGCCTCCTAATGCCGATGGAACACTCAAATTGCGTCGAGATTCAATACATCGGCCTCCAGCCGACTTGTCTCCAAGGGTCTATTGCTGCCTCGGGCACCTTATGGTCGTTCTCCTGTGAGTCTAGATTTTCGAACCCGACGCTAAAATGATAGTTAATTGTAACGTTCAGGGCCTCCTAATGACGATAGAAGACTCAAATTGCGTCGCGATCCAATACATCGTCCTCCAGCCGACTTGTCTCCAAAGGTCTATTGCTGCCTCGGGCACCTTATGGTCGTTCTCCTGTGAGTTTAGATTATCGAATCCGACGCAAAAATGATAGTTAATTGTAACGTTCAGGGCCTTCTAATGACGATGGGACACTCAAATTGCGTCGAGACTCAATACATCGTCCTCCAGCCGACTTGTCTCCAAGGGGATATTGCTGTCTCGGGCACAATATGATCCTTCTCCTGTGAGTCTAGATTTTCGAATCCGACGCAAAAATGATAGTGAATTGTAACGTTCAGCGCCTCCTAATGACGATAGAAGACTCAAATTGCGTCGCGATCCAATACATCGTCCTCCAGCCGACTTGTCTCCAAGGGTCTATTGCTGCCTCGGGCACCTTATGGTCGTTCTCCTGTGAGTCTAGATTATCGAATCCGACGCAAAAATGATAGTTAATTGTAACGTTCAGGGCCTCCTAATGCCGATGGAACACTCAAATTGCGTCGAGATTCAATACATCGGCCTCCAGCCGACTTGTCTCCAAGGGTCTATTGCTGCCTCGGGCACCTTATGGTCGTTGTCCTGTGAGTCTAGATTTTCGAACCCGACGCTAAAATGATAGTTAATTGTAACGTTCAGGGCCTCCTAATGACGATAGAAGACTCAAATTGCGTCGCGATCCAATACATCGTCCTCCAGCCGACTTGTCTCCAAGGGTCTATTGCTGCCTCGGGCACCTTATGGTCGTTCTCCTGTGAGTTTAGATTATCGAATCCGACGCAAAAATGATAGTTAATTGTAACGTTCAGGGCCGCCTAATGACGATGGGACACTCAAATTGCGTCGAGACTCAATACATCGTCCTCCAGCCGACTTGTCTCCAAGGGGATATTGCTGTCTCGGGCACAATATGATCCTTCTCCTGTGAGTCTAGATTTTCGAATCCGACGCAAAAATGATAGTGAATTGTAACGTTCAGCGCCTCCTAATGACGATAGAAGACTCAAATTGCGTCGCGATCCAATACATCGTCCTCCAGCCGACTTGTCTCCAAGGGTCTATTGCTGCCTCGGGCACCTTATGGTCGTTCTCCTGTGAGTCTAGATTATCGAATCCGACGCAAAAATTATAGTTAATTGTAACGTTCAGGGCCTTGTAATGACGATGGAACACTCACATTGCGTCGAGATTCAATACATCGGCCTCCAGCCGACTTGTCTCCAAGGGCCTATTGCTGCCTCGGGCACCTTATGGTCGTTCTCCTGTGAGTTTAGATTATCGAATCCGACGCAAAAATGATAGTTAATTATAACGTTCAGGGCCTCCTAATGCCGATGGAACACTCAAATTGCGTCGAGATTCAATACATCGGCCTCCAGCCGACTTGTCTCCAAGGGTCTATTGCTGCCTCAGGCACCTTATGGTCGCTCTCCTGTGAGTTTAGATTATCGAATCCGACGCAAAAATGATAGTTAATTGTAACGTTCAGGGCCTCCTAATGCCGATGGAACACTCAAATTATGTCGAGTATCAATACATCGGCCTCCAGCCGACTTGTCTGCAAGGGTCTATTGCTGCCTCGGGCACCTTATGGTCGTTGTCCTGTGAGTCTAGATTTTCGAAACCGACGCAAAAATGATAGTTAATTGTAACGTTCAGGGCCTTCTAATGACGATGGAACACTCAAATTGCGTCGAGATTCAATGCATCGGCCTCCAGCCTACTTGTCTCCAAGGGGATATCGCTGCCTCGGGCACCACATGGTCCTTCTCCTGTGAGTATAGATTTTCGAATCCGACGCAAAAATGATAGTGAATTGTAACGTTCTGCGCCTCCTAATGACGATAGAAGACTCAAATTGCGTCGCGATCCAATACATCGTCCTCCAGCCGACTTGTCTCCAAGGGTCTATTGCTGCCTCGGGCACCTTATGTTCGTTCTCCTGTGAGTCTAGATTTTCGAACCCGACGCTAAAATGATAGTTAATTGTAACGTTCAGGGCCTCCTAATGACGATAGAAGACTCAAATTGCGTCGCGATCTAATACATCGTCCTCCAGCCGACTTGTCTCCAAGGGTCTATTGCTGCCTCGGGCACCTTATGGTCGTTCTCCTGTGAATCTAGATTTTCGAATTCGACGCAAAAATGATAGTGAATTGTAACGTTCAGCGCCTCCTAATGACGATAGAAGACTCAAATTGCGTCGCGATCCAATACATCGTCCTCCAGCCGACTTGTCTCCAAGGGTCTGTTGCTGCATCGGGCACCTTATGGTCGTTCTCCTGTGAGTCTAGATTTTCGAATCCGACGCAAAAATGATAGTTAATTGTAACGTTCAGGGCCTTGTAATGACGATGGAACACTCAAATTGCGTCGAGATTCAATACATCGGCCTCCAGCCTACTTGTCTCCAAGGGGATATCGCTGCCTCGGGCACCACATGGTCCTTCTCCTGTGAGTATAGATTTTCGAATCCGACGCAAAAATGATAGTGAATTGTAACGTTCAGCGCCTCCTAATGACGATAGAAGACTCAAATTGCGTCGCGATCCAATACATCGTCCTCCAGCCGACTTGTCTCCAAGGGTCTATTGCTGCCTCGGGCACCTTATGGTCGTTCTCCTGTGAGTTTAGATTATCGAATCCGACGCAAAAATGATAGTTAATTGTAACGTTCAGGGCCTTCTAATGACGATGGGACACTCAAATTGCGTCGAGATTCAATACATCGTGCTCCAGCCGACTTGTCTCCAAGGGTCTATTGCTGCCTCGGGCACCTTATGGTCGTTCTCCTGTGAGTTTAGATTATCGAATCCGACGCAAAAATGATAGTTAATTGTAACGTTCAGGGCCTTCTAATGACGATGGGACACTCAAATTGCGTCGCGATCCAATACATCGTCCTCCAGCCGACTTGTCTCCAAGGGTCTATTGCTGTCTCGGGCATAATTTGATCCTTCTCCTGTGAGTCTAGATTTTCGAATCCGACGCAAAAATGATAGTTAATTGTAACGTTCAGGGCCTTCTAATGACGATGGGACACTCAAATTGCGTCGAGATTCAATACATCGGCCTCCAGCCTACTTGTCTCCAAGGGGATACCGCTGCCTCGGGCACCACATGGTCTTTCTCCTGTGAGTCTAGATTTTCGAATCCGACGCAAAAATGATAGTGAATTGTAACGTTCAGCGCCTCCTAATGCCGATGGAACACTCAAATTGCGTCGAGTTTCAATACATCGGCCTCCAGCCGACTTGTCTCCAAGGGTCTATTGCTGCCTCGGGCACCTTATGGTCGTTGTCCTGTGAGTCTATATTTTCGAATCCGACGCAAAAATGATAGTTAATTGTAACGTTCAGGGCCTTCTAATGCCGATGGAACACTCAAATTGCGTCGAGATTCAATACATCGGCCTCCAGCCGACTTGTCTCCAAGGGTCTATTGCTGCCTCGGGCACCTTATGGTCGTTCTCCTGTGAGTTTAGATTATCGAATCCGACGCAAAAATGATAGTTAATTGTAACGTTCAGGGCCTTGTAATGACGATGGAACACACAAATTGCGTCGAGATTCAATACATCGGCCTCCAGCCGACTTGTCTCCAAGGGTCTATTGCTGCCTCGGGCACCTTATGGTCGTTCTCCTGTGAGTTTAGATTATCGAATCCGACGCAAAAATGATAGTTAATTATAACGTTCAGGGCCTCCTAATGCCGATGGAACACTCAAATTGCGTCGAGATTCAATACATCGGCCTCCAGCCGACTTGTCTCCAAGGGTCTATTGCTGCCTCAGGCACCTTATGGTCGCTCTCCTGTGAGTTTAGATTATCGAATCCGACGCAAAAATGATAGTTAATTGTAACGTTCAGGGCCTCCTAATGCCGATGGAACACTCAAATTATGTCGAGTATCAATACATCGGCCTCCAGCCGACTTGTCTCCAAGGGTCTATTGCTGCCTCGGGCACCTTATGGTCGTTGTCCTGTGAGTCTAGATTTTCGAATCCGACGCAAAAATGATAGTGAATTGTAACGTTCAGCGCCTCCTAATGACGATAGAAGACTCAAATTGCGTCGCGATCCAATACATCGTCCTCCAGCCGACTTGTCTCCAAGGGTCTGTTGCTGCCTCGGGCACCTTATGGTCGTTCTCCTGTGAGTCTAGATTTTCGAATCCGACGCAAAAATGATAGTTAATTGTAACGTTCAGGGCCTTGTAATGACGATGGAACACTCAAATTGCGTCGAGATTCAATACATCGGCCTCCAGCCTACTTGTCTCCAAGGGGATATCGCTGCCTCGGGCACCACATGGTCCTTCTCCTGTGAGTATAGATTTTCGAATCCGACGCAAAAATGATAGTGAATTGTAACGTTCAGCGCCTCCTAATGACGATAGAAGACTCAAATTGCGTCGCGATCCAATACATCGTCCTCCAGCCGACTTGTCTCCAAGGGTCTATTGCTGCCTCGGGCACCTTATGGTCGTTCTCCTGTGAGTTTAGATTATCGAATCCGACGCAAAAATGATAGTTAATTGTAACGTTCAGGGCCTTCTAATGACGATGGGACACTCAAATTGCGTCGAGACTCAATACATCGTCCTCCAGCCGACTTGTCTCCAAGGGGATATTGCTGTCTCGGGCACAATATGATCCTTCTCCTGTGAGTCTAGATTTTCGAATCCGACGCAAAAATGATAGTGAATTGTAACGTTCAGCGCCTCCTAATGACGATAGAAGACTCAAATTGCGTCGCGATCCAATACATCGTCCTCCAGCCGACTTGTCTCCAAGGGTCTATTGCTGCCTCGGGCACCTTATGGTCGTTCTCCTGTGAGTCTAGATTATCGAATCCGACGCAAAAATGATAGTTAATTGTAACGTTCAGGGCCTCCTAATGCCGATGGAACACTCAAATTGCGTCGAGATTCAATACATCGGCCTCCAGCCGACTTGTCTCCAAGGGTCTATTGCTGCCTCGGGCACCTTATGGTCGTTGTCCTGTGAGTCTAGATTTTCGAATCCGACGCAAAAATGATAGTTAATTGTAACGTTCAGAGCCTTCTAATGACGATGGAACACTCAAATTGCGTCGAGATCAATACATCGGCCTCCAGCCGACTTGTCTCCAAGGGTCTATTGCTGCCTCGGGCACCTTATGGTCGTTCTCCTGTGAGTTTAGAATATCGAATCCGACGCAAAAATGATAGTTAATTATAATGTTCAGGGCCTCCTAATGCCGATGGAACACTCAAATTGCGTCGAGATTCAATACATCGGCCTCCAGCCGACTTGTCTCCAAGGGTCTATTGCTGCCTCGGGCACCTTATGGTCGTTCTCCTGTGAGTCTAGATTTTCGAACCCGACGCTAAAATGATAGTTAATTGTAACGTTCAGGGCCTCCTAATGACGATAGAAGACTCAAATTGCGTCGCGATCCAATACATCGTCCTCCAGCCGACTTGTCTCCAAAGGTCTATTGCTGCCTCGGGCACCTTATGGTCGTTCTCCTGTGAGTTTAGATTATCGAATCCGACGCAAAAATGATAGTTAATTGTAACGTTCAGGGCCTTCTAATGACGATGGGACACTCAAATTGCGTCGAGACTCAATACATCGTCCTCCAGCCGACTTGTCTCCAAGGGGATATTGCTGTCTCGGGCACAATATGATCCTTCTCCTGTGAGTCTAGATTTTCGAATCCGACGCAAAAATGATAGTGAATTGTAACGTTCAGCGCCTCCTAATGACGATAGAAGACTCAAATTGCGTCGCGATCCAATACATCGTCCTCCAGCCGACTTGTCTCCAAGGGTCTATTGCTGCCTCGGGCACCTTATGGTCGTTCTCCTGTGAGTCTAGATTATCGAATCCGACGCAAAAATGATAGTTAATTGTAACGTTCAGGGCCTCCTAATGCCGATGGAACACTCAAATTGCGTCGAGATTCAATACATCGGCCTCCAGCCGACTTGTCTCCAAGGGTCTATTGCTGCCTCGGGCACCTTATGGTCGTTGTCCTGTGAGTCTAGATTTTCGAACCCGACGCTAAAATGATAGTTAATTGTAACGTTCAGGGCCTCCTAATGACGATAGAAGACTCAAATTGCGTCGCGATCCAATACATCGTCCTCCAGCCGACTTGTCTCCAAGGGTCTATTGCTGCCTCGGGCACCTTATGGTCGTTCTCCTGTGAGTTTAGATTATCGAATCCGACGCAAAAATGATAGTTAATTGTAACGTTCAGGGCCGCCTAATGACGATGGGACACTCAAATTGCGTCGAGACTCAATACATCGTCCTCCAGCCGACTTGTCTCCAAGGGGATATTGCTGTCTCGGGCACAATATGATCCTTCTCCTGTGAGTCTAGATTTTCGAATCCGACGCAAAAATGATAGTGAATTGTAACGTTCAGCGCCTCCTAATGACGATAGAAGACTCAAATTGCGTCGCGATCCAATACATCGTCCTCCAGCCGACTTGTCTCCAAGGGTCTATTGCTGCCTCGGGCACCTTATGGTCGTTCTCCTGTGAGTCTAGATTATCGAATCCGACGCAAAAATTATAGTTAATTGTAACGTTCAGGGCCTTGTAATGACGATGGAACACTCACATTGCGTCGAGATTCAATACATCGGCCTCCAGCCGACTTGTCTCCAAGGGCCTATTGCTGCCTCGGGCACCTTATGGTCGTTCTCCTGTGAGTTTAGATTATCGAATCCGACGCAAAAATGATAGTTAATTATAACGTTCAGGGCCTCCTAATGCCGATGGAACACTCAAATTGCGTCGAGATTCAATACATCGGCCTCCAGCCGACTTGTCTCCAAGGGTCTATTGCTGCCTCAGGCACCTTATGGTCGCTCTCCTGTGAGTTTAGATTATCGAATCCGACGCAAAAATGATAGTTAATTGTAACGTTCAGGGCCTCCTAATGCCGATGGAACACTCAAATTATGTCGAGTATCAATACATCGGCCTCCAGCCGACTTGTCTGCAAGGGTCTATTGCTGCCTCGGGCACCTTATGGTCGTTGTCCTGTGAGTCTAGATTTTCGAAACCGACGCAAAAATGATAGTTAATTGTAACGTTCAGGGCCTTCTAATGACGATGGAACACTCAAATTGCGTCGAGATTCAATGCATCGGCCTCCAGCCTACTTGTCTCCAAGGGGATATCGCTGCCTCGGGCACCACATGGTCCTTCTCCTGTGAGTATAGATTTTCGAATCCGACGCAAAAATGATAGTGAATTGTAACGTTCTGCGCCTCCTAATGACGATAGAAGACTCAAATTGCGTCGCGATCCAATACATCGTCCTCCAGCCGACTTGTCTCCAAGGGTCTATTGCTGCCTCGGGCACCTTATGTTCGTTCTCCTGTGAGTCTAGATTTTCGAACCCGACGCTAAAATGATAGTTAATTGTAACGTTCAGGGCCTCCTAATGACGATAGAAGACTCAAATTGCGTCGCGATCTAATACATCGTCCTCCAGCCGACTTGTCTCCAAGGGTCTATTGCTGCCTCGGGCACCTTATGGTCGTTCTCCTGTGAATCTAGATTTTCGAATTCGACGCAAAAATGATAGTGAATTGTAACGTTCAGCGCCTCCTAATGACGATAGAAGACTCAAATTGCGTCGCGATCCAATACATCGTCCTCCAGCCGACTTGTCTCCAAGGGTCTGTTGCTGCATCGGGCACCTTATGGTCGTTCTCCTGTGAGTCTAGATTTTCGAATCCGACGCAAAAATGATAGTTAATTGTAACGTTCAGGGCCTTGTAATGACGATGGAACACTCAAATTGCGTCGAGATTCAATACATCGGCCTCCAGCCTACTTGTCTCCAAGGGGATATCGCTGCCTCGGGCACCACATGGTCCTTCTCCTGTGAGTATAGATTTTCGAATCCGACGCAAAAATGATAGTGAATTGTAACGTTCAGCGCCTCCTAATGACGATAGAAGACTCAAATTGCGTCGCGATCCAATACATCGTCCTCCAGCCGACTTGTCTCCAAGGGTCTATTGCTGCCTCGGGCACCTTATGGTCGTTCTCCTGTGAGTTTAGATTATCGAATCCGACGCAAAAATGATAGTTAATTGTAACGTTCAGGGCCTTCTAATGACGATGGGACACTCAAATTGCGTCGAGATTCAATACATCGTGCTCCAGCCGACTTGTCTCCAAGGGTCTATTGCTGCCTCGGGCACCTTATGGTCGTTCTCCTGTGAGTTTAGATTATCGAATCCGACGCAAAAATGATAGTTAATTGTAACGTTCAGGGCCTTCTAATGACGATGGGACACTCAAATTGCGTCGCGATCCAATACATCGTCCTCCAGCCGACTTGTCTCCAAGGGTCTATTGCTGTCTCGGGCATAATTTGATCCTTCTCCTGTGAGTCTAGATTTTCGAATCCGACGCAAAAATGATAGTTAATTGTAACGTTCAGGGCCTTCTAATGACGATGGGACACTCAAATTGCGTCGAGATTCAATACATCGGCCTCCAGCCTACTTGTCTCCAAGGGGATACCGCTGCCTCGGGCACCACATGGTCTTTCTCCTGTGAGTCTAGATTTTCGAATCCGACGCAAAAATGATAGTGAATTGTAACGTTCAGCGCCTCCTAATGCCGATGGAACACTCAAATTGCGTCGAGTTTCAATACATCGGCCTCCAGCCGACTTGTCTCCAAGGGTCTATTGCTGCCTCGGGCACCTTATGGTCGTTGTCCTGTGAGTCTATATTTTCGAATCCGACGCAAAAATGATAGTTAATTGTAACGTTCAGGGCCTTCTAATGCCGATGGAACACTCAAATTGCGTCGAGATTCAATACATCGGCCTCCAGCCGACTTGTCTCCAAGGGTCTATTGCTGCCTCGGGCACCTTATGGTCGTTCTCCTGTGAGTTTAGATTATCGAATCCGACGCAAAAATGATAGTTAATTGTAACGTTCAGGGCCTTGTAATGACGATGGAACACACAAATTGCGTCGAGATTCAATACATCGGCCTCCAGCCGACTTGTCTCCAAGGGTCTATTGCTGCCTCGGGCACCTTATGGTCGTTCTCCTGTGAGTTTAGATTATCGAATCCGACGCAAAAATGATAGTTAATTATAACGTTCAGGGCCTCCTAATGCCGATGGAACACTCAAATTGCGTCGAGATTCAATACATCGGCCTCCAGCCGACTTGTCTCCAAGGGTCTATTGCTGCCTCAGGCACCTTATGGTCGCTCTCCTGTGAGTTTAGATTATCGAATCCGACGCAAAAATGATAGTTAATTGTAACGTTCAGGGCCTCCTAATGCCGATGGAACACTCAAATTATGTCGAGTATCAATACATCGGCCTCCAGCCGACTTGTCTCCAAGGGTCTATTGCTGCCTCGGGCACCTTATGGTCGTTGTCCTGTGAGTCTAGATTTTCGAATCCGACGCAAAAATGATAGTGAATTGTAACGTTCAGCGCCTCCTAATGACGATAGAAGACTCAAATTGCGTCGCGATCCAATACATCGTCCTCCAGCCGACTTGTCTCCAAGGGTCTGTTGCTGCCTCGGGCACCTTATGGTCGTTCTCCTGTGAGTCTAGATTTTCGAATCCGACGCAAAAATGATAGTTAATTGTAACGTTCAGGGCCTTGTAATGACGATGGAACACTCAAATTGCGTCGAGATTCAATACATCGGCCTCCAGCCTACTTGTCTCCAAGGGGATATCGCTGCCTCGGGCACCACATGGTCCTTCTCCTGTGAGTATAGATTTTCGAATCCGACGCAAAAATGATAGTGAATTGTAACGTTCAGCGCCTCCTAATGACGATAGAAGACTCAAATTGCGTCGCGATCCAATACATCGTCCTCCAGCCGACTTGTCTCCAAGGGTCTATTGCTGCCTCGGGCACCTTATGGTCGTTCTCCTGTGAGTTTAGATTATCGAATCCGACGCAAAAATGATAGTTAATTGTAACGTTCAGGGCCTTCTAATGACGATGGGACACTCAAATTGCGTCGAGACTCAATACATCGTCCTCCAGCCGACTTGTCTCCAAGGGGATATTGCTGTCTCGGGCACAATATGATCCTTCTCCTGTGAGTCTAGATTTTCGAATCCGACGCAAAAATGATAGTGAATTGTAACGTTCAGCGCCTCCTAATGACGATAGAAGACTCAAATTGCGTCGCGATCCAATACATCGTCCTCCAGCCGACTTGTCTCCAAGGGTCTATTGCTGCCTCGGGCACCTTATGGTCGTTCTCCTGTGAGTCTAGATTATCGAATCCGACGCAAAAATGATAGTTAATTGTAACGTTCAGGGCCTCCTAATGCCGATGGAACACTCAAATTGCGTCGAGATTCAATACATCGGCCTCCAGCCGACTTGTCTCCAAGGGTCTATTGCTGCCTCGGGCACCTTATGGTCGTTCTCCTGTGAGTTTAGATTATCGAATCCGACGCAAAAATGATAGTTAATTGTAACGTTCAGGGCCTTCTAATGACGATGGGACACTCAAATTGCGTCGAGATTCAATACTTCGTCCTCCAGCCGACTTGTCTCCAAGGGTCTATTGCTGCCTCGGGCACCTTATGGTCGCTCTCCTGTGAGTCTAGATTTTCGAATCCGACGCAAAAATGATAGTTAATTGTAACGTTCAGCGCCTCCTAATGACGATAGAAGACTCAAATTGCGTCGCGATCCAATACATCGTCCTCCAGCCGACTTGTCTCCAAGGGTCTATTGCTGCCTCGGGCACCTTATGGTCGTTCTCCTGTGAGTCTAGATTTTCGAATCCGACGCAAAAATGATAGTTAATTGTAACGTTCAGGGCCTTGTAATGACGATGGAACACTCAAATTGCGTCGAGATTCAATACATCGGCCTCCAGCCGACTTGTCTCCAAGGGTCTATTGCTGCCTCGGGCACCTTATGGTCGTTCTCCTGTGAGTTTAGATTATCGAATCCGACGCAAAAATGATAGTTAATTATAACGTTCAGGGCCTCCTAATGCCGATGGAACACTCAAATTGCGTCGAGATTCAATACATCGGCCTCCAGCCGACTTGTCTCCAAGGGTCTATTGCTGCCTCAGGCACCTTATGGTCGCTCTCCTGTGAGTTTAGATTATCGAATCCGACGCAAAAATGATAGTTAATTGTAACGTTCAGGGCCTCCTAATGCCGATGGAACACTCAAATTATGTCGAGTATCAATACATCGGCCTCCAGCCGACTTGTCTGCAAGGGTCTATTGCTGCCTCGGGCACCTTATGGTCGTTGTCCTGTGAGTCTAGATTTTCGAAACCGACGCAAAAATGATAGTTAATTGTAACGTTCAGGGCCTTCTAATGACGATGGAACACTCAAATTGCGTCGAGATTCAATACATCGGCCTCCAGCCTACTTGTCTCCAAGGGGATATCGCTGCCTCGGGCACCACATGGTCCTTCTCCTGTGAGTATAGATTTTCGAATCCGACGCAAAAATGATAGTGAATTGTAACGTTCTGCGCCTCCTAATGACGATAGAAGACTCAAATTGCGTCGCGATCCAATACATCGTCCTCCAGCCGACTTGTCTCCAAGGGTCTATTGCTGCCTCGGGCACCTTATGGTCGTTCTCCTGTGAGTCTAGATTTTCGAACCCGACGCTAAAATGATAGTTAATTGTAACGTTCAGGGCCTCCTAATGACGATAGAAGACTCAAATTGCGTCGCGATCTAATACATCGTCCTCCAGCCGACTTGTCTCCAAGGGTCTATTGCTGCCTCGGGCACCTTATGGTCGTTCTCCTGTGAATCTAGATTTTCGAATCCGACGCAAAAATGATAGTGAATTGTAACGTTCAGCGCCTCCTAATGACGATAGAAGACTCAAATTGCGTCGCGATCCAATACATCGTCCTCCAGCCGACTTGTCTCCAAGGGTCTATTGCTGCCTCGGGCACCTTATGGTCGTTCTCCTGTGAGTCTAGATTTTCGAACCCGACGCTAAAATGATAGTTAATTGTAACGTTCAGGGCCTCCTAATGACGATAGAAGACTCAAATTGCGTCGCGATCTAATACATCGTCCTCCAGCCGACTTGTCTCCAAGGGTCTATTGCTGCCTCGGGCACCTTATGGTCGTTCTCCTGTGAATCTAGATTTTCGAATCCGACGCAAAAATGATAGTGAATTGTAACGTTCAGCGCCTCCTAATGACGATAGAAGACTCAAATTGCGTCGCGATCCAATACATCGTCCTCCAGCCGACTTGTCTCCAAGGGTCTGTTGCTGCCTCGGGCACCTTATGGTCGTTCTCCTGTGAGTCTAGATTTTCGAATCCGACGCAAAAATGATAGTGAATTGTAACGTTCAGCGCCTCCTAATGCCGATGGAACACTCAAATTGCGTCGAGTTTCAATACATCGGCCTCCAGCCGACTTGTCTCCAAGGGTCTATTGCTGCCTCGGGCACCTTATGGTCGTTGTCCTGTGAGTCTATATTTTCGAATCCGACGCAAAAATGATAGTTAATTGTAACGTTCAGGGCCTTCTAATGCCGATGGAACACTCAAATTGCGTCGAGATTCAATACATCGGCCTCCAGCCGACTTGTCTCCAAGGGTCTATTGCTGCCTCGGGCACCTTATGGTCGTTCTCCTGTGAGTTTAGATTATCTAATCCGACGCAAAAATGATAGTTAATTGTAACGTTCAGGGCCTTGTAATGACGATGGAACACACAAATTGCGTCGAGATTCAATACATCGGCCTCCAGCCGACTTGTCTCCAAGGGTCTATTGCTGCCTCGGGCACCTTATGGTCGTTCTCCTGTGAGTTTAGATTATCGAATCCGACGCAAAAATGATAGTTAATTATAACGTTCAGGGCCTCCTAATGCCGATGGAACACTCAAATTGCGTCGAGATTCAATACATCGGCCTCCAGCCGACTTGTCTCCAAGGGTCTATTGCTGCCTCAGGCACCTTATGGTCGCTCTCCTGTGAGTTTAGATTATCGAATCCGACGCAAAAATGATAGTTAATTGTAACGTTCAGGGCCTCCTAATGCCGATGGAACACTCAAATTATGTCGAGTATCAATACATCGGCCTCCAGCCGACTTGTCTCCAAGGGTCTATTGCTGCCTCGGGCACCTTATGGTCGTTGTCCTGTGAGTCTAGATTTTCGAATCCGACGCAAAAATGATAGTGAATTGTAACGTTCAGCGCCTCCTAATGACGATAGAAGACTCAAATTGCGTCGCGATCCAATACATCGTCCTCCAGCCGACTTGTCTCCAAGGGTCTGTTGCTGCCTCGGGCACCTTATGGTCGTTCTCCTGTGAGTCTAGATTTTCGAATCCGACGCAAAAATGATAGTTAATTGTAACGTTCAGGGCCTTGTAATGACGATGGAACACTCAAATTGCGTCGAGATTCAATACATCGGCCTCCAGCCTACTTGTCTCCAAGGGGATATCGCTGCCTCGGGCACCACATGGTCCTTCTCCTGTGAGTATAGATTTTCGAATCCGACGCAAAAATGATAGTGAATTGTAACGTTCAGCGCCTCCTAATGACGATAGAAGACTCAAATTGCGTCGCGATCCAATACATCGTCCTCCAGCCGACTTGTCTCCAAGGGTCTATTGCTGCCTCGGGCACCTTATGGTCGTTCTCCTGTGAGTTTAGATTATCGAATCCGACGCAAAAATGATAGTTAATTGTAACGTTCAGGGCCTTCTAATGACGATGGGACACTCAAATTGCGTCGAGACTCAATACATCGTCCTCCAGCCGACTTGTCTCCAAGGGGATATTGCTGTCTCGGGCACAATATGATCCTTCTCCTGTGAGTCTAGATTTTCGAATCCGACGCAAAAATGATAGTGAATTGTAACGTTCAGCGCCTCCTAATGACGATAGAAGACTCAAATTGCGTCGCGATCCAATACATCGTCCTCCAGCCGACTTGTCTCCAAGGGTCTATTGCTGCCTCGGGCACCTTATGGTCGTTCTCCTGTGAGTCTAGATTATCGAATCCGACGCAAAAATGATAGTTAATTGTAACGTTCAGGGCCTCCTAATGCCGATGGAACACTCAAATTGCGTCGAGATTCAATACATCGGCCTCCAGCCGACTTGTCTCCAAGGGTCTATTGCTGCCTCGGGCACCTTATGGTCGTTCTCCTGTGAGTTTAGATTATCGAATCCGACGCAAAAATGATAGTTAATTGTAACGTTCAGGGCCTTCTAATGACGATGGGACACTCAAATTGCGTCGAGATTCAATACTTCGTCCTCCAGCCGACTTGTCTCCAAGGGTCTATTGCTGCCTCGGGCACCTTATGGTCGCTCTCCTGTGAGTCTAGATTTTCGAATCCGACGCAAAAATGATAGTTAATTGTAACGTTCAGCGCCTCCTAATGACGATAGAAGACTCAAATTGCGTCGCGATCCAATACATCGTCCTCCAGCCGACTTGTCTCCAGGGTCTATTGCTGCCTCGGGCACCTTATGGTCGTTCTCCTGTGAGTCTAGATTTTCGAATCCGACGCAAAAATGATAGTTAATTGTAACGTTCAGGGCCTTGTAATGACGATGGAACACTCAAATTGCGTCGAGATTCAATACATCGGCCTCCAGCCGACTTGTCTCCAAGGGTCTATTGCTGCCTCGGGCACCTTATGGTCGTTCTCCTGTGAGTTTAGATTATCGAATCCGACGCAAAAATGATAGTTAATTATAACGTTCAGGGCCTCCTAATGCCGATGGAACACTCAAATTGCGTCGAGATTCAATACATCGGCCTCCAGCCGACTTGTCTCCAAGGGTCTATTGCTGCCTCAGGCACCTTATGGTCGCTCTCCTGTGAGTTTAGATTATCGAATCCGACGCAAAAATGATAGTTAATTGTAACGTTCAGGGCCTCCTAATGCCGATGGAACACTCAAATTATGTCGAGTATCAATACATCGGCCTCCAGCCGACTTGTCTGCAAGGGTCTATTGCTGCCTCGGGCACCTTATGGTCGTTGTCCTGTGAGTCTAGATTTTCGAAACCGACGCAAAAATGATAGTTAATTGTAACGTTCAGGGCCTTCTAATGACGATGGAACACTCAAATTGCGTCGAGATTCAATACATCGGCCTCCAGCCTACTTGTCTCCAAGGGGATATCGCTGCCTCGGGCACCACATGGTCCTTCTCCTGTGAGTATAGATTTTCGAATCCGACGCAAAAATTATAGTGAATTGTAACGTTCTGCGCCTCCTAATGACGATAGAAGACTCAAATTGCGTCGCGATCCAATACATCGTCCTCCAGCCGACTTGTCTCCAAGGGTCTATTGCTGCCTCGGGCACCTTATGGTCGTTCTCCTGTGAGTCTAGATTTTCGAACCCGACGCTAAAATGATAGTTAATTGTAACGTTCAGGGCCTCCTAATGACGATAGAAGACTCAAATTGCGTCGCGATCTAATACATCGTCCTCCAGCCGACTTGTCTCCAAGGGTCTATTGCTGCCTCGGGCACCTTATGGTCGTTCTCCTGTGAATCTAGATTTTCGAATCCGACGCAAAAATGATAGTGAATTGTAACGTTCAGCGCCTCCTAATGACGATAGAAGACTCAAATTGCGTCGCGATCCAATACATCGTCCTCCAGCCGACTTGTCTCCAAGGGTCTGTTGCTGCCTCGGGCACCTTATGGTCGTTCTCCTGTGAGTCTAGATTTTCGAATCCGACGCAAAAATGATAGTTAATTGTAACGTTCAGGGCCTTGTAATGACGATGGAACACTCAAATTGCGTCGAGATTCAATACATCGGCCTCCAGCCTACTTGTCTCCAAGGGGATATCGCTGCCTCGGGCACCACATGGTCCTTCTCCTGTGAGTATAGATTTTCGAATCCGACGCAAAAATAATAGTGAATTGTAACGTTCAGCGCCTCCTAATGACGATAGAAGACTCAAATTGCGTCGCGATCCAATACATCGTCCTCCAGCCGACTTGTCTCCAAGGGTCTATTGCTGCCTCGGGCACCTTATGGTCGTTCTCCTGTGAGTTTAGATTATCGAATCCGACGCAAAAATGATAGTTAATTGTAACGTTCAGGGCCTTCTAATGACGATGGGACACTCAAATTGCGTCGAGATTCAATACATCGTCCTCCAGCCGACTTGTCTCCAAGGGTCTATTGCTGCCTCGGGCACCTTATGGTCGTTCTCCTGTGAGTTTAGATTATCGAATCCGACGCAAAAATGATAGTTAATTGTAACGTTCAGGGCCTTCTAATGACGATGGGACACTCAAATTGCGTCGCGATCCAATACATCGTCCTCCAGCCGACTTGTCTCCAAGGTCTATTGCTGTCTCGGGCATAATTTGATCCTTCTCCTGTGAGTCTAGATTTTCGAATCCGACGCAAAAATGATAGTTAATTGTAACGTTCAGGGCCTTCTAATGACGATGGGACACTCAAATTGCGTCGAGATTCAATACATCGGCCTCCAGCCTACTTGTCTCCAAGGGGATACCGCTGCCTCGGGCACCACATGGTCTTTCTCCTGTGAGTCTAGATTTTCGAATCCGACGCAAAAATGATAGTGAATTGTAACGTGCAGCGCCTCCTAATGCCGATGGAACACTCAAATTGCGTCGAGTTTCAATACATCGGCCTCCAGCCGACTTGTCTCCAAGGGTCTATTGCTGCCTCGGGCACCTTATGGTCGTTGTCCTGTGAGTCTATATTTTCGAATCCGACGCAAAAATGATAGTTAATTGTAACGTTCAGGGCCTTCTAATGCCGATGGAACACTCAAATTGCGTCGAGATTCAATACATCGGCCTCCAGCCGACTTGTCTCCAAGGGTCTATTGCTGCCTCGGGCACCTTATGGTCGTTCTCCTGTGAGTTTAGATTATCGAATCCGACGCAAAAATGATAGTTAATTGTAACGTTCAGGGCCTTGTAATGACGATGGAACACACAAATTGCGTCGAGATTCAATACATCGGCCTCCAGCCGACTTGTCTCCAAGGGTCTATTGCTGCCTCGGGCACCTTATGGTCGTTCCCCTGTGAGTTTAGATTATCGAATCCGACGCAAAAATGATAGTTAATTATAACGTTCAGGGCCTCCTAATGCCGATGGAACACTCAAATTGCGTCGAGATTCAATACATCGGCCTCCAGCCGACTTGTCTCCAAGGGTCTATTGCTGCCTCAGGCACCTTATGGTCGCTCTCCTGTGAGTTTAGATTATCGAATCCGACGCAAAAATGATAGTTAATTGTAACGTTCAGGGCCTCCTAATGCCGATGGAACACTCAAATTATGTCGAGTATCAATACATCGGCCTCCAGCCGACTTGTCTCCAAGGGTCTATTGCTGCCTCGGGCACCTTATGGTCGTTGTCCTGTGAGTCTAGATTTTCGAATCCGACGCAAAAATGATAGTGAATTGTAACGTTCAGCGCCTCCTAATGACGATAGAAGACTCAAATTGCGTCGCGATCCAATACATCGTCCTCCAGCCGACTTGTCTCCAAGGGTCTGTTGCTGCCTCGGGCACCCTTATG